>NC_044923.1:6345263-6548318 GCF_003576645.1 Ipomoea triloba | reverse complement strand
GACGGGAATATTTTTACGATAATTTTGGTATTAGAATTTTCCCGAATTAAGTTATAATCCTCCGAACATTCATCTGATTTAAGCATAAACTGGCAAATTAGATTTGAGATCTTGTAAGGACTCCATGGGGTGTTGACATGTGGCAAGTGAATCTAGACTAAGATTGGGCAATTAATGTGGCATTAATGAGGTTGCACTTGTTGCTTGTAGATCAAGAACAAAATCACACCAAGATCACCTATCTCCCTCTCATTTTCGTATTACACCCTTAGAGAAAGAAGAGGAGAAATAATTTTAGTCTTCCATTGTGATCAAGGAGCTCCAAAATATTTTTCTCACTCAAGGATTAAGTGTAAGTAAGATCCTAAACCTTGTTGGATTAAATCATCTCTAGAATTCATGTGTTGATGTTTAGTGCATGAAAATGTTGTTATTGTGATAATATTCTTAAGGTCTTTGAATTCAAGGAAGGAACTAGCAACTACTTGGTTTAAAAGCTTCCATTGAGGTAAGGAATCCCTTAAGTTGGCTCAATCACTTGGATATAGACAATTGCTAGGAAATTATACGGTTAGGAATTTTTACGTGATGATTATGCGTTATGTTATGGATCTATAAATTGGCTTCAAAAATCCTTGCTTTGATTTTTGATAAATTTGTTATGCATGTTCATAGCTATTTTATGCATGTATATGTTGGATTTATGCCCATATAGGCTTATACTTGTGAAAATATTGAAGTAAAATCAAGTTAGTCTCTGGCAGTGACTCCCGTGAATTTCTGGGAAAAATCGGTAAGGTATTTTGATCCAATTTTTTTTATACATGTAGTTCTATAAGTGTAGAAGCTGCATATAAAATTTCATAATTTTTGGAGTAGTATAAGTATGGTTTTCGATTTTTTTTCCAAAACTGGTCCAGAGAGGAAAAATGCTGGACAGCACACTGCCAAGGGCAAAAATGGAATTTTCTGTGATAATTAGTGACCAAAACTGTTTATGAACATCAAGTACTATGAGTTAGGGTCCTACCATAAAAATTTCAAGTGAAAAAGAGTTCGGGAACTATTTTTACCGGCTCAATCTTTCGGACTGCGCCAAGCTGAAATTTTCTGAAAAAGAATGGTTAGAAACAATTTTGACAAATATTATTTTTGGTGCATTATATTAACATGGAAAATAGTTATATTTTGAAAATTATTATGACTCTATACTTGATTTTCTGTGACGTGATTAATACTAACCTAAGCATGCGGGTTGGGAAAATATATCTGAGTGAGTTATTGGTGATGGAGTCGTGTGATGAATTAATAGTGGATGTGTTTCGTACCCCACTCGTGAATTAAAGGTGGATGTGTTTCGTACCCCACCGTGAGTTAAACGAGGATGTGTTTCGTACCCCACGTGAGAGTTGGAAAGGAGGATGTGTTGTGTACCCCACCGAGATCTAATAGCGGATGTGTTTCGTACCCCACTCGTGAATTAAAGGGGGATGTGTTTCGTACCCCACCGTGAGTTAAACGAGGATGTGTTTCGTACCCCACGTGAGAGTTGGAAAGGTGGATGTGTTGTGTACCCCACCGAGATCTAATAGTGGATGTGTTTCGTACCCCACTCGTGAATTAAAGGTGGATGTGTTTCGTACCCCACCGTGAGTTAAACGTGGGTGTGTTTCGTACCCCACGTGAGAGTTGGAAGGTGGATGTGTTGTGTACCCCACCGAGATCTAATAGTGGATGTGTTTCGTACCCCACTTATGAGTAAGGCGAGAATTGTGTACCATGGGTGATGTGTGAGAGCTAACCATCGGGTGAATTAATGACTGAGTTATTTGCTCGCTTTACTGAAATGAAGTGAAATTACTTGTTGTTAGAAATGTTTGCAGGTTGATTGCGATTGTTGGGTAATGTTATCTTACCTTGTTCTTGTTGAATAATTATTTTGAAAACCTTTGTTTATTTTCGAGTGATAATGGATATCCTTACTTAGCCGTCGCGCTAACTACACTTCATTGTGTACTTTATTAGATGCAGTCTAGCGTGGGCCTCTGTGGCCCGATGAGCTCTGAATAGGATGGAAGTCGAGGTGGAAGACTACTCTATCTTAGAATAGACACCCTGAGGGATTATTTCCATATGTACATATCTGGATATTGATATGGTTATTTGAGGTTGTAAGTTTAGCCTTAGCGTTTGGGTATAGGAAAGATACCTAAGCGTGGCGGTAACACCCAGTTTTCTGCTGGTTAGACGCTTCCGCAATGTATTATATTTTAAGGATTTTGTAATAAATCCAAGATGTGAAAATTGGGGTGTTACAATGGGAGAGATGAGAGAGAGATGATGTGAGTTTGGCTTGAGAATTAAGTAACAAGTGCAACATTCCCATACCTATATGACATGCCATTAATGATCCAATCCAAGTGGGGATTTTGAGTGCCACATGTCAACTCCCTATGGTGTCTCCTTGAAGATCTTAATTTATTTTGCCAGTTTGGGTTTAAATCAGATGAAAGTTCGGAGGATTATAGCTTAATTCGGGAAAATCCTAACACCAAAATTATCCTAAAAATAATCCTGTTGATAATCACTAAAATTGGGAATTTTTCGGTATCTCGCGAAATATAGGTACAGAGTCCGTAACAATTTTACCCCTTACAGTCCGTTTAAAATTTCACTTGGACTAACGAGAAGTTAAGACTTAATCGTATCATACTTAATAATCAAATTTCTAGGAAAATTCGAACTGAATATACGTCCTTAAAATTTTACGGTTCGTGACCGGTACGTAGATCGTAACTTATTAATAACTATTCTCAAAAAAAAAATTCTTTCGAACACCGAGAGACCTTCTCATAAATGTCATAGCTTAAAAATATATATTCTCGAACCTTAACTTTGTCGCAAAAACCGAGGGGTTACAAACCACCAAATGAAATATTAGGAAAAAATTATGAAGGACAAAAATGGAAATGAATATTAATTTTTTATGAAGAAAAATGGAAATGAATATATTTATAAGGAAATGAAATATTAGGAAAAATGAAAGAAATATATTAATATTTCATTGGAAATATAACACAACTTTTCATATGAAAAAATTAGTAACCGACAAATGAAATATTGGGAAAAATTATGAAGGAAAAAGGAATGGAGATCAAAGGGAAAAGGAAATGAAATATTCGGAAAAAAGAAATGAATATATTAATATTAAAGTTAAATTATTTCTCATTTTTTCATATTTATTTTTGTAATAATATAATTACTTAAGTTATATTAAATATCGATCTTTTTAGGATAATTGTAAACAAACAAGTCATATATTATTCAATTAATTGAGTGATACTTTTGCACTAATCTCATTATCAAATAAATGTACATGTTCAATATTAGATTTTTTTAATATCTTTAATTTTATTATCTAAATAAATAAAACAAAAATCTATCCGTGAATCGCACGGGTAATTGGACAATTATTTGCTCTAATTCAAGTAAAGAAAACATCAGAAAACATAATCGATCCAACCAATTTCATCAATTGCGCTATATAATATTCGATGTTATAATTTATATAACTGTATATCGATCCAAATATTCTTAAAATATTATAACAAATTCATTCCGTGCAACTCACGGGCGAAAATACTAGTAATAATAATAATAATAGAAGTGCCTAGCAAAGGTTTTCCCCCCAAAACTGGAGGGCATTTTAGTAACAACATAATGGATAAAATTTATTTATTTATTATTTTATTAATTTTATTAATTATCCATATTTATTAATAATGTAATGTCATTATCCATATTTATTAATAATGTAATGCCATTATCCATATTTATTAATAATATTAATTGGTGATTGGTGATATATAATTTGTGATATATCTAATATGGTAATATTGTTAATATTTATTTATTTATTATTTTATTAATTATACATATTTATTAATAATGTAATGTCATAAGGTAATATGGTAATATTGTGTTGTTAATATTGATTGGTGATTGGTGATATATAATTTGTGATATATCTAATATGGTAATATTGTTAATATTTATTTATTTGTTATTTTATTAATTATCCATATTTATTAATAATGTAATGCCATAAGGTAATATGGTAATATTGTGTTGTTAATATTGATTGGTGATATATAATTTGTGATATATCTAATATGGTAATATTGTTAATATTTATTTATTTATTATTTTTTTATTTTATTAATTATCCATATTTATTAATAATGTAATGCCATAAGGTAATATGGTAATATTGTGTTGTTAATATTGATTGGCGATTGGTGATATATAATTTGTGATATATCTAATATAATATTGTGTTGTTAATATTAATTGGTGTTTGCAATGATTTAATAAGGAGTGATTATTATTAATAAAGGTAAATTACAATGATTTAATAAAGGCAAATTGCATACAATAAAAGAGAAATTGCATATTAACACACATTATAAAAAATGCAATAATTCTTAATCTTTGAAAAATATAAATTGATTTAAAATAATAGCAGGAGTGATTAGGCAATAATTCTTTTTTTTTGTTGAGTACTACTGGTTCATAGCTACTTTCTCAACCTAATGAAGCACAAAGCGTCAAACAATTGACTCCACTGAGGCTCGAACACACTCCCATCATCTATATGGGAGTGTTAACCGGAACACCGGATGCCACTAAACCACAAGGTCTTTGGCCTGTTTCATCAATAATTATTAGGCAAATTGCATACAATAAAATAGAAATTGCATGCTAACGTACATTATAAAAAGGCAATAATTCTTAATCGGTGAAAAACGGTAAATTAATTTAAAATAATAATAGGATTGATTAAGAAATAATTCTTAATTGTTGAAAACGGTAAATTGATTTAAAATAATATCAAGAGTGATTATTATTAATAAAGACAAATTCTAAATTCTTAATTCTTAATCGGATAATAACAAGAGTGATTATTATAAATAAAGGCAAATTGCAATGACTTAATAAAGGCAAATTGTATACAATAAAATAGAAATTGCATGCTAACGTACATTATAAAAAAGACAATAATTCTTAATCGGTGAAAAACGATAAATTGATTTAAATAATAACAAGATTGATTCTTATTAATAAAAGCAAATTGAAGATTATTAATTCTTAATAATAATAATAATAATATAATCTGATAATAACAAGAGTGATTATTATTATTAATACAGTAAATTGATTTAAAATAATAACAGGATTGATTATTATTACATTATAAAAAAGGCAATAATTCTTAATCGGTGAAAAATGGTAAATTGATTTAAAATAATAACATGATTGATTATTATTAATAAAGGCAAATTGTAAATTATTAATTCTTAATTCTTAATAAAAATAAAAATAAAAATAAAAATAATAATAATAATAATAATATAATCGGATAATAACATGATTGATTATTATTATTAATACGGTAAATTGATTTAAAATAATAACAGGATTGATTATTATTAATAAAAGGCAAATTTCAAATTATTACGGAGTAATTCATAATTAATTAATTAATAATTAATAATAATAATAATTGGATAATAACAAGAGTGATTATTATTATTGATACTAGTATTTTCGCCCGTGCGTTCACGGAATGGATTTGTTATAATATTTTAAGAATATTTGAATCGATATACAATTATATAAATTGTAACATTGAATATTATATAGCGCAATTAATGAAATTGGTTTGATTGATTATGTTTTCTGATGTTTTCCTAGCTTGAATTAGAGCAAATAATTGTCCAATTATCCGTACGATGACATCGAATATTATATAGCGTAATTTATTTTTTTATTATATATTTAGATAATATTAATTATATGTCCAAATGGTTGTACGATATTACAAAAATATAGAAAGTAAAGTAATTAAGGTAACCAAATTATTATTATTATTATTATTATTGTTGTTGTTGTTGTTGTTGTTGTTGTTATTATTATTAAAGGAAATGACGGGAATGATGTGTAGTAGTTTAGGCTATATAAGGTATGACTAAATAGAATAGATATTTTATTCTATAATTATTCTATGTGTGACTATTAAATTATGTTTTCTTTTTCATTTTTTCATTTTTTATTGTTAATATTATTAGTATTAATCATTAAATTATGGACCCCCCCCCCCTTTTTTTTTTATTTCCTTTTCTATTGTTTCCTCAATAAATTTTCATTTTCTATTGTTTGAACAGAAGTGGTTGGACGGGAAAGCACGAAATGGAAATTTTGTTAGGATTTTCCTTTTTATTAGTAACCTTATTACTATTAGTCCATTTCCTGGTAAGTTAATTTCGTTGTGTTTTCTATTTTTCCTCGTAAGTTAATTTTGTTTCCTTTTTCATTTTTCATTTTTACTGCTAACATTATTAATATTAATCATTGAATTATGAATCATTTTTTTATTTTCCTTTTCTATTGTTTGCTATATATTTTTTTAATTGTTTGGGCTGAAGTGTTTGGGCGTGTATTTCAATTTTCAGGGGAAAAGGATGCAAAAGTTCTCGTTTCGCCATTTCTAATTCCGGTAATTCCTCAAACTTCAATTCAATCGATGCATATGTTTATATTTTTTGTTTTTTTGTTGGTTTGTTTTTGTTTTTCTTTGAATAGTAAAAACAATAACTTGAATGCTAAGCCATTTCTCCACCATTTCATCAAAGTCTGAGTAACTGATTCAATGCTAAATCATCACGTATATACAAAAATAAATCACATAAAAATGACTTAAAAACAAAAAAGGACCCATCTTTAAGCATATGCATACATGTTTCTGCACACGGAAGAAGTGCTAATAAACATATGCATACATGTGGGAAACTTAGAAATTAGAAGAAAACCGAGAGAGAATACAGACCAATGGAAATGTTAATGGCGACGACGATCTAAGACCGGGAATGACGAAAACCACCATTCTTGGAAAAACCTTAGAGAGAGGATCCAATTCTTGAATCTCTTAAGTAGAACACAGGGGGAAGGCAAACCCAAGTTTAATCCTATCATTTTATAGGCATGGCGTAGGGATCCTTTTTTTTTTGTTTTTGTTTTTTTGTTTATTTGCAGGCAATTAGTAATTCTCATTCCCTTTTTCAATTTTCATTTTCTAGTATTAATGATTAATTTCTGTTTTATTTTTCATTTTCAATCAATTAGGGATCTTTTTTATTTATAGTCAATTAGTGATTTTCGTTTCCTTTTTCATTTTCTATCAATTAGGTGCCAATTAAGGCACAAATATGCATAGGAGTTATATTATTATATATATATATATATATATATATATATATATATATATATATATAATATGATTGACATTCGTAATTTTTGTATATCAGCCAGAATTCGTAATTCGTGTATTTTTTTGATAGCATATATATAATATAATATGATTGAAAATATTTGTTACGATTTAATGAACAAATTAATTTATAATTAATAGATATTATTTTGTAATTTTCAATTCCAATAATATGTTATATTCTTGATTTAATTTTCAATTCCAATAATATATCATATTCTTGATTTAATTTTCTACTAATAAATGATGACTTTATGGACGTGATCTTCGTGTATATATATTTTTTTTGAAGACAATTTTTCGTGTATATATAAATATTACCAATTTTATTGCACGTACATTACCGTGTATAAGTGCCATTAATATGCTAGTATTTGTTACGATTTAATTTAATAAAATAATATTATGTAAGCAAACAATTCGTGTTAGTAGGTTATTACCATTTGAGAATTGGTTGGAAATGATTTGAAAAAAAAAATTATAATAAATATTTGATTTAATTTTACATGGGACTTGCCAATTACAATTATTAGATATTATTAGCATATATAATATAATAAATATGATTGATAGTCATCATTTTTGTATCTCAGCCAGAATATGAGTACATTTAGATAAATATTACAAAAAATTGTAACAATCAAAACCACATTCTTATCTCTTTAATACGGAGTATTATTCTATCATAATAATTACCATAATTACTAATAACCTATTATAACCTACTATAACCAATTATAATTAATATTATTCTATCATTAATATTATTCTATAATAATAATTAATATTATTAATATTTAATAATAATAATAATAATAATAATATTATTATAATTACCATATTACTAAAATACCCCTACATTTGGGCGAGAAAATTCTAGAGGAGGATAATGCTTTTATATATAGTATAGATAGATTAATCAATCAATAATTATTATTAATCAATTATTTTTAAAGTTTTCCAAATAAATTTCTATCTAATAAATTCCCATACCACTATATAAATCATGCAACCATGCAACCAATTTCACATCTTTCGTTCACTCCATCTTACCACTTTAGCTTTATAGACACAAAAAAATCTACATACAATGACCCCTATTTTTGTTTTACTATAAATAAGATAAACGCCTTCAGTATTGCGTGGGCAATCAAAGTAAGATTGATTCGTCTTTACGAAGTCAAGAACAACCCAGGAGAAACCTTAGAAGTTGTGTTGGAAGATGTGGAGGTATATGTTCTTATGTGGAGGTATATATATATATTATATATATATATATATTTCCATTTCTTATGTTTTTATCGCTTCAATCTGATCATAATTCATGAAGTTCCCACCCCAGTTGTTTTATTTTTATATATTTATCTATTTGTTTATTTTGATACGAACACATTGAATTATAATTTATGAACTTAATTGCAACTTTAAATAGTTTGAGAGCCTAATTAATGCCTATTTGACACATTTTATGCAAAAAAAAGTGACATTTAAATTTACTTGGTGTTACAGGTCACTAACAGGTAATTACGCCTTGAAAAATTAAATTGACATGTTTATGTACCAAATTGCAACTTTAAATAGTTTGGAGAGCCTAATTGATTTTTCAGGTAAAGTTTGATGGCCTATTTGACACATTTTATGCTAAAAAAGTGACATTTACGTTTACCTATTATTACAGGTCACTAACAGGTAATTATGCCTTGATGAACTAAATTGGCATGTTTATTTATTTAATTGCAACTGTAAAAAGTTTGAGACCCTAATTGATGCCTATTTGACACATTTTATGCAAAAAAAGTGACATTTAAATTTACCTGGTATTACAAGTTACTATCAGGTAAGTATACCTTTATGAACTAAATTGACATCTTTATGTACATAATTGCAACTTTAAAAAGTATGAGGGTCTAATTGATTTTTCAGGTAAGTTCGAAGCCTATTGACACATTTTACGCAAAAAAAAGTGACACCTACAATTACCTGGTATTGTAGGTCACTAACAGGTAATTATGCCTTGATAAACTAAATTGACATGTTTATGTACCTAATTGTAACGTTAAAAAGTTTGAGAGCCTAATCGATGCATATTTAACACATTTTATGCAAAAAATGTGACATTTAAATTTACCTAGCATTACAGGTCAATAACAGATAATTACGCCTTGATAAACTAAATTGATATGTTTATGTGCCTAATTGCAATTTTAAAAAGTTTCAAGGCCTAATTGATTTTTCAGGTACAGTTTGATGCCTATTAGACACATTTTATGCTAAAAAAGTGACATTTACATTTACCTGTTATTACAGGTCACTAAAAGGTAATTATGCTTTGATGAACTAAATTGCATGTTTATGTACCAAATTGCAACTTACAATAGTGTGAGAGACTAATTGATGCGTATTTGACACATTTTATGCAAAAAAAGGGACATTTATATTTACCTGGTATTACAGGTCATTAACAAGTAATTATGCCTTATAAACTAAATTGACATATTTATGTACCTAATTGCAATTTCAAAAGGTTTGAGTGCCTAATTGATTTTTCAGATAATGTTTGATGGTCTATTTGACACATTTTATGCAAAAAAATAAAAGTGACATTTACATTTACTTGGTATTATAGGTCACTAACATGTAATTACGTTTGGATGAACTAAATTGACATGTTTATGAACCTAATTGAACCATTAAAAATTTTGAGGGCCTAATTGATTTTTCAGGTAAAGTTCGATGGCCGATTTAACACATTTTATGCTAAAAAAGTGACATTTACTTTTACCTGTTATTACAGGTCACTAACAAGTAATTATGCCTTAATGTATTAAATCTAAATGTTTATGTACTTAATTGAAACTTCAAATAGTTTGAGAGCCTAATTGATGCCTATTTGACACATTTTATGCAAAAAAAGGTACATTAAATTTACCTGGTGTTACAGGTCACTAACATGTAATTACGCTTTGATAAACTAAATTGACATGTTTATGCACCTAATTGCAACTTTAAAAAGTTTGAGGGCCTAATTGATTTTTTCACGTACAGTTTCATTGGCCTATTAGACACATTTTATGCTAAAAAAGTGACATTTACATTTACCTGTTATTACAGGTCATTAACAGGTAATTATGCCTTGATGAACTAAATTGCATGGTTATGTACCAAATTGCAACTTTAAATAGTTGGAGAGCCTAATTAATTTTTCAGGTAAAGTTCGATGGCCTATTTGACACATTTTATGCTAAAAAAGTGACATTTACGTTTACCTGTTATTACAGGTCACTAACAGGTAATTATGCCTTGATGAACTAAATTGGCGTGTTTATTTATTTAATTGCAACTATAAAAAGTTTGAGACCCTAATTAATGCCTATTTGACACAAATTATGCAAAAAAAGTGACATTTAAATTTACCTGTTATTACAGGTTACTAGCAGGTAATTATACCTTTATGAACTAAATTGACATGTTTATATAACTAATTGCAACTTTAAAAAATTTGAGGGTCTAATTAATTTTTCAGGTAAAGTTCGATGCCTATTGCCGCATTTTACGCAAAAAAAAGGTGACAACTACAATTACCGGATAATGCAGGTCACTAACAGGTAATTATGCATTGATAAACTAAATTGACATGTTTATGTATCTAATTGCAACTTTAAAAAGTTTGAGAGCCTAATTGATGCATATTTAACACATTTTATACAAAAAATATGACATTTAAATTTACCAGGTATTATAGGTCACTAATTGGTAATTACGACTTGATAAATTAAATTGATATATTTATGTGCCTAATTGAAAATTTAAAAAGTTTGAGAGCCTAATTGATTTTTCTGGTACAGTTTGATGGCCTATTAGACACATTTTATGCTAAAAAAGTGACAACTTCATTTACCTGTTATTACAAGTCACTAACAGGTTATTATGCCTTGATGAACTAAATTGGCATGTTTATGTTAAAAATTGCAACTTTAAATAGTTTGGTAGCCTAGTTGATGCCTATTTGACACATTTTATGCAAAAAAAGTGACATTTATATTTACTTGGTATTACAGGTTACTAACAGGTAATTATGCCTTATAAACTTAATTGACATTTTATGTACCTAAATGCAACTTTAAAAGGTTTGAGTGCCTAATAGATTTTTCAGATAAAGTTCGATGGTCTATTTGACACATTTTATGCAAAAAATAGTGACATTAACATTTACCTGATATTCCAGGTCACTAACAGGTAATTACGCCTTGATTAACTAAATTGACATGTTTATGCACCTAAGTACAACATTAAAAATTTTGAGGGCCTAGTTGATTTTTCAGGTAAAGTTCGATCGCCTATTTGACACATTTTATACGAAAAAAGTGACATTTACATTTACCTGTTATTACAGGTCACTAACAGGTAATTATGCCTTAATGAACTAAATTTAAATGTTTATGTACTTAATTGCAACTTCAAATAGTTTGAGAGCCTAATTGATGACTATTTGACACATTTTATGCAAAAAAAGTGACATTTAAATTTACCTGGTGTTACAGGTCACTAACAGGTAATTACGCCTTGATGAACTAAATTGATATGTTTATGTACCTAATTTTAACTTTAAAAAGTTTTAGAGCATAATTGATGCATATTTAACACATTTTATGCAAAAAATAGTGACATTTAATTTACCTGGTTTTACAGGTCACTAACAGGTTATTACGCCTTGATGAACTAAATTGATATGTTTATGTACCTAATTGCAACTTTAAAAAGTTTAAGAGCCTAATTGATGCATGTTTAACACATTTTGTGCAAAAAAAGTGACATTTAAGTTTACCTGATTTTACAGGTTACTAACAGGTTATTACGCCTTGATGATTTAAATTGATATGTTTATTTACCTAATTGGACCTTTAAAAAGTTTGAGGCCTAATTGATTTTTCACGTACAGTTTCATTTGCCTATTAGACACATTTTATGCTAAAAAAGTGACATTAAAACTTACCTGTTATTATAGGTCATTAATAGGTAATTATGCCTTGATGAACTAAATTGCGTGGTTATGTACCAAATTGCAACTTTAAATAGTTTGAGAGCCTAATTTATTTTTCAGGTAAAGTTCGATGACCTATTTGACACATTTAATGCTAAAAAAGTGACATTTACGTTTACCTGTTATTATAGGTCACTAACAGGTAATTATGTCTTGATGAACTAAATTGGCGTTTTTATTTATTTAATTGCAACTATACAAAGTTTGAGACCCTAATTGATGCCTATTTGACACATTTGATGCAAAAAAAGTGACATTTAAATTTACGCGTTGATAAATTAAATTGATATATTTATGTGCCTAATTGAAACTTTAAAAAGTTTTAGGGCCTAATTGATTTTTCTGATACAGTTTGATGGCCTATTAGACACATTTAATGCTAAAAAAGTGACAATTTCAATTACCTGTTATTACAGGTCAATAATAGGTTATTATGCCTTGATGAACTAAATTGGCATGTTTATTTTAAAAATTGCAACTTTAAATAGTTTGAGAGCCTAATTGATGCCTATTTGACACATTTTATGCAAAAAAAAGTGACATTTATATTTACGTGGTATTACAGGTTACTAATAGGTAATTATGCTTTATAAACTTAATTGACATTTTATGTACCTAAATGCAATATTAAAAGGTTTGAGTGCCTAATGGATTTTTCAGATAAAGTTCGATGGTTTATTTGACACATTTTATGCAAAAAATAGTGACATTTACATTTACCTGGTATTCTAGGTCACTAACAGGTAATTACGCCTTGATTAACTAAATTGACATGTTTATGCATCTAGTCACAACATTAAAAATTTTGAGGGCCTAGTTGATTTTTCAGGTAAAGTTCGATCGCCAATTTGACACATTTTATACTAAAAAAGTTACATTTACATTTACCTGTTATTACGGGTCACTAACAGGTAATTATGCTTTAATGAACTAAATTTAAATGTTTATGTAATTAATTGCAACTTCAAATAGTTTGAGAGCCTAATTGATGCCTATTTGACACATTTTATGCAAAAAAAGTAACATTTAAATTTACCTGGTGTTACAGGTCACTAACAGATAATTACGCCTTGATAAACTAAATTGACATGTTTATGCACCTAATTGCAACATTAAAATGTTTGAGGGCCTAATTGATTTCTCAGGTAAACTTCGATGGCCTATTTGACACATTTTATTCTAAAAAAGTGACATTTACATTTACCTGTTATTACAGGTCACTAACAGGTAATTATGTCTTGATGAACTAAATTGACATGTTTATTAATTTAATTGTAACTTTAAAAACTTTGATACCCTAATTGATGCTTAATTGACACATTTTATGCAAAAAAGTGACATTTAAATTCACCTGTTATTACAGGTCACTAACAGGTAATTATGTCTTATAAATTAAATTGACATGTTTATGTATCTGAATGCAACTTTAAAAGGTTTGAAGGACTAATTGAATTTGCAAATAAAGTTCGATGGTCTATTTGACACATTTTATGCAAAAAAAAATGACATTTACATTTACCTGTTATTACAGGTTACTAACAGGTAATTATGGCTTGATGAACTAAATTGATATGCTTATGTACTTAATGTTAACTTTAAAAAGTTTGAGAGCATAATTGATGCATATTTAACACATTTAAATTTACCTGGTTTTAAAGGTCACTAACAGGTTATTACGCCTTGATGATTTAAATTGATATGTTTACGTACCTAATTGCAACTTTAAAAAGTTTGAGGGCCTAATTGATTTTTCACGTACAGTTTCATTGGCCTATTAGACACACATTTTATGCTAAAAAAGTGACGTTTACATTTACCTATTATTACAGGTCATCAACAGGTAATTATGCCTTGATGAACTAAACTGCATGGTTATGTACCAAATAACAACTTTAAATAGTTTGAGAGCCTAACTGATTTTTCAGATAAAGTTCGTTGGTCTATTTGACACATTTTACGCTAAAAAAGTAACATTTACGTTTACCTGTTATTACAGGTCACTAACAGGTAATTATGCCTTGATGAACTAAATTGGCGTGTTTATTTATTTAATTGCAACTATAAAAAGTTTGAGACCATAATTGATGCCTATTTGACACATTTTATGCAAAAAAAGTGACATTAAAATTTACCTGGTATTACAGGTTACTAGCAGGTAATTATACATTTATGAACTAAATTGACATGTTAATATAACTAATTGCAACTTTAAAAAGTTTGAGGGTCTAATTGATTTTTCGCGTAAAGTTCGATCCCTATTGACACATTTTACGCAAAAAAAAAAAGTGACACCTACAATTACTGGATATTGCAGGTCACTAACAGGTAAATATGCATTGATAAACTAAATTGACATGTTTATGTATCTAATTGCAACTTTAAAAAGTTTGAGAGCCTAATTGATGCATATTTAACACATTTTATACAAAAAATGTGACATTTAAATTTACCTGGTATTACAGGTCACTAACAGGTAATTGTGCCTTGATAAATTAAATTGATATATTTATGTGCCTAATTAAAAATTTAAAAAGTTTAAGGGCATAATTGATTTTTCTGGTACAGTTTGGTGGCCTATTAGACACATTTTATGCTAAAAAATGGACAATTTCATTTACCTGTTATTACAGGTCACTAGCAGGTTATTATGCCTTGATGAACTAAATTTGCATATTTATGTTAAAAATTCCAACTTTAAATAGTTTGGGAGCCTAATCGATGCCTATTTGACACATTTTATGCAAAAAAAGTGACATTTATATTTACTTGGTATTACAGGTTACTAACAGGTAATTATGCCTTATAAACTTAATTGACATTTTATGTACCTAAATGCAATTTTAAAAGGTTTGAGTGCCTAATGGATTTTTGAGATAAAGTTTGATGGCCTATTTGACACATTTTATTCTAAAAAAGTGACATTTACATTTACTTGTTATTACAGGTCAATAACAGGTAATTATGTCTTGATGAACTAAATTGACATGTTTATTAATTTAATTGCAACTTTAAAAAGTTTGAGGCCCGAATTGATGCCTATTTGACACATTTTGTGCAAAAAAAGGGACATTTATATTTACCTGCTATTACAGGTCACTAGCAGGTAATTATGCCTTATAAACTAAATTGACATATTTATGTCCCTAATTGCAATTTTAAAAGGTTTGAGTGCCTAGTTGATTTTTCAGATAATGTTCGATGGTCTATTTGACACATTTTATGCAAAAAAAAAAAAAAAAGAAGAAAAAAGTGACATTTACATTTATCTTGTATTACAGGTCAGTAACAGGTAATTACGCCTTGATGAACTAAATTGACATGTTTATGAACCTAATTGCCACATTAAAATTTTTTAGGGCCAAATTGATTTTTCAGGTAAAGTTCGATGGCCTATTTGACACATTTTATGCTAAAAAAGTAACATTTACATTTACCTGTTATTACAGGTCACTAACATGTAATTATGCCTTGATGAACTAAATTGATATTTTTATTTAATTAATTGCAACTTTAAAAAGTTTGAAACCCTAATTGATTCCTATTTGACACATTTTATGCAAAAAAAAGTGACATTTAAATTTACCTGGTATTACAGGTTACTAGCAGGTAATTATACATTTATGAACTAAATTGACTTGTTTAAGTATCTAATTGTAACTTTAAAAAGTTTGAGAGCCTAATTGATGCATATTTAACACATTTTATGCAAAAAAAAAAAAAGTGACATTTAAATTTACCTGGTTTTACAGGTCACTAACAGGTTATTACGCCTTGATTAACTAAATTGATATGATTACGTACCTAATTGCAATTTTAAAAATTTTGAGGGCCTAATTGATTTTTCACGTACAGTTTCATTGGCCTATTAGACACATTTTATGCTAAAAAAGTGACATTTGCATTTACCTGTTATTACAGGTCATTAACAGATAATTATGCCTTGATAAACTAAATTGCATGTTTATGTACCAAGTTGCAATTTTAAATAGTTTGAGAGGCTAATTGATTTTTCAGGTAAAGTTCGATGGCCTATTTGACACATTTTATGCTAAAAAAGTGACATTTACGTTTACCTTTTATTACAGGTCACGAATAGGTAATTATGCCCTGATGAACTAAATTGGCATGTTTATTTATTTCATTGCAACTAAAAAAAGTTTGAGACCCTAGTAGATGCCTATTTGACACATTTTATGCAAAAAAATTGACATTTAAATTTACTTGGTATTACAGTTTACTAGCAAGTATTTATACATTTATGAACTAAGTTGACATGTTTTTGTACCTAATACTAATTTTAAAAATTTTGAGGGTCTAATTGATTTTACTAGTAATGTCCGATGCCTATTGACACATTTTACGGAAAAAAAGTGACACCTACAATTACCTGGTATTACAGGTCACTAACAGGTAATTATGCATTGATAAACTAAATTGACATGTTTATGTATCTATTTGCAAGTTTAAAAAGTTTGAGAGCCTAATTGATGCATATTTAACAAATTTTATGCAAAAAAAAGTGACATTTAATTTACTTGGTATTACAGGTCACTAACAGGTTATTACGCCTTGATGAACTATATTGATATGTTTATATACCTAATTGCAACTTTAAAAAGTTTGAGGCCTAATTGATTTTTCAGGTACAGTTTGATGGCCTATTAGACACATTTTATGCTAAAAAAGTGACATTTACATTTACCTATTATTACAGGTCACTAAAATGTAATTATGCCTTGATGAACTAAATTGCATGTTTATGTACCAAATTGCAACTTTAAATACTTTGAGTGTTTAATTGATTTTTCAGATAATGTTCGATGGTCTATTTGACACATTTTATGCAAAAAAAAAAAAAGTGACATTTTGATTTACCTGGTATTACAGGTCACTAACAGGTAATTACGCCTTGATGAACTAAATTGACATGTTTATGAACCTAATTGCAACATTAAAAATTTTGAGGACCTAATTGATTTTGCAGGTAAAGTTGGATAGCCTATTTGACAAATTTTATGCTAAAAAAGTGACATTTACATTTACCTGTTATTACAGGTCACTAACAAGTAATTATGTGTTGATGAACTAAATTGACATGTTTATTTATTTAATTGCAACTTTAAAAAGTTTGAGACCTTAATTGATGCCTATTTGACACATTTTATGCAAAAAAAAAAGTGACATTTAAATTTACTTTGTATTACAGGTTACTCACAGGTAATTATACATTTATGAACTAAATTGACATGTTTGTGTATCTAATTGCAACTTTAAAAAGTTTGAGGGTCTAATCAATTTTTCAGGTAAAGTTCAATGCCTATTGACACATTTTAAGCAAAAAATGTGACACCTACAATTACCTGATATTGCAGGTCACTAACAAGTAATTATGCCTTGATACTCTAAATTGATATATTTATGTGCCTATTTGACACATTTTATGCAAAAAAGAAAAAAAAGTGACATTTAAATTTATCTGGTATTACAGGTTACTAGCAGGTAATTATACCTTTATGAACTAAATTGACATGTTTGTGTATCTAATTGCAACTTTAAAAAGTTTGAGGGTCTAATTAATTTTTCAGGTAAAGTTTGATGCCTATTGACACATTTTATGCACAAAAATGTGATACCTACAATTACCTGATATTGCAGGTCACTAACAGGTAATTATGACTTGATGAACTAAATTGCATGTTTATGTACCAAATTGCAACTTTAAATAGTTTGAAAGCCTAACTGATTTTTCAAGTAAAGTTCGATGGCCTATTTGACACATTTTATACTAAAATGTAACATTTACGTTTATCTTTTATTACAGGTCACTAATAGGTAATTATGCACTGATGAACTAAATTGGCATGTTTATTTATTTCATTGCAACTAAAAAAAGTTTGAGACCCTAATAGATGCCTATTTGACACATTTTATGCAAAAAAATTGACATTTAAATTTACTTGGTATTACAGTTTACTAGCAAGTATTTATACATTTATGAACTAAGTTGACATGTTTTTGTACCTAATAGTAACTTTAAAAATTTTGAGGGTCTAATTGATTTTTCTGATAATGTTCGGTGCCTATTGATACATTTTACGGAAAAAAAAGTGACACCTACAATTACCTGGTATTACAGGTCACTAACAGGTAATTATGCATTGATAAACTAAATTGACATGTTAATGTATCTAATTGCAACTTTAAAAAGTTTGAGAGCCTAATTGATGCATATTTAACACATTTTATGCAAAAAAAAAGTGATATTTAAATTTACTTGGTATTACAGGTCACTAACAGGTTATTACGCCTTGATGAACTAAATTGATATGTTTATGTACCTAATTGCAACTTTAAAAAGTTTGAGGCCTAATTGATTTTTCAGGTACAGTTTGATGGCCTATTAGACACATTTTATGCTAAAAAGTGACATTTACATTTACGTATTATTACAGGTCACTAAAATGTAATTATGCCTTGATGAACTAAATTGCATGTTTATGTACCAAATTGCAACTTTAAATAGTTTGAGTGTGTAAGTGATTTTTCAGATAATGTTCGATGGTCTTTTGACACATTTTATCAAAAAAAAAAAGTGACATTTTCATTTTCCTGTTATTACAGGTCACTAACAGGTAATTACGCCATGATGAACTAAATTGTCATGATTATGAACCTAATTGCAACATTAAAAATTTTGAGGGCCTAATTGATTTTGCAGGTAAAGTTCGATAGCCTATTTGACAAATTTTATGCTAAAAAAGTGACATTTACATTTATCTGTTATTACAGGTCACTAACAGGTAATTATGCCTTGATGAACTAAATTGACATGTTTATTTATTTAATTGCAACTTTAAAAAGTTTGAGACCTTAATTGATGCCTATTTGACACATCTTATGCAAAAAACAAAAAAAAAAAGTGACATTTAAATTTACCTGGTATTACAGGTTACTATATGGTAATTATACCTTTATGAACTAAATTGACATGTTTTTGTATATCTAATTGCAACTTTAAAAAGTTTGAGGGTCTAATTAATTCTTCAGGTAAAGTTCGATGCCTATTGACACATTTTACGCAAAAACATGTGATACCTACAATTACCTGATATTGCAGGTCACTAACAGGTAATTATGCCTTGATACTCTAAATTGACATGTTTATGTATCTAATTGCAACTTTAAAAAGTTTGAGAGCCTAATTGATGCAAATTTAACACATTTTATGCCTAAAATATGACATTTAAATTTATCTGCAATTACTGGTCACTAACAGATAATTTCGCCTTGATAAACTAAATTGATATATTTATGTGTCTAATTGCAACTTTAAAAAGTTTGAGAGCCAAATTGATTTTTCAGGTACAGATTGATGGCCTATTAGACACATTTTATGCTAAAAAAGTGACATTAACATTTACCTGTTATTACAGGTCACCAAAAGGTAATATAGCTTGATGAACTAAATTGCATGTTTATGTACCAAATTGCAACTTTAAATTGTTTGAGAGCCTAATCGATGCCTATTTGACACATTTTTTGCAAAAAAATGAACATTTATATTTACCTGGTATTACTGGTCACTAACATGTAATTATGTCTTATAAACTAAATTGACATGTTTATGTACCTAATTGCAATTTAAAGGTTTGAGTGCCTAATTGATTTTTTCAGATAAAGTTCGATGGTCTATTTGACACATTTTATGTAAAAAAAAAAAGTGACATTTACATTTACTTGGTATTACATGTCAGTAACAGGTAATTACGCCTTGGTGAACTAAATTGACATGGTTATACACATAATTGCAACATTAAAAATTTTGAAGGCCTAATTGATTTTGCAGGTAAAGTTCGATGGCCTATTTGACAAATTTTATGCTAAAAAGGTGACATTTACAATTACATGTTATTATATGTCACTAACAGGTAATTATGCCTTGATTAACTAAATTTACACGTTTATGTACTTAAATGCAACTTAAAATAGTTTGAGAGCCTAATTGATGCCTATTTGACACATTTTATGCAAAAAAAGTGAAATTCAAATTTACCTGGTGTTACAGGTCACTAACAGGTAATTACGCCTTGATAAACTAAATTGACATATTTATGCACCTAATTGCAACATTAAAATGTTTGAGGGCCTAATTGATTTTTCAAGTAAGTTCGATGGTCTATTTGACTCATTTTATTCTAAAAACGTGACATTAACATTTACAGGTTATTACAGGTCACTAACAGGTAATTATGCCTTGATGAACTAAATTTACATGTTTATTTATTTAATTGCAACTTTAAAAATTTTGAGACCCGGATTGATGACTATTTGACACATTTTATGCAAAAAAAATGAACATTTATATTTACCTGGTATTACAGGTCACTAACAGGTAATTATGTCTTATAAACTAAATTGACATATTTATGTACCTAATTGCAATTTAAAAGGTTTGAGTGCCTAATTGACTTTTTCATATAAAGTTCGATGGTCTATTTGACACATTTTATGTAAAAAAAAAAAAAGTGACATTTACATTTACCTGGTATTACAGGTCAGTAACAGGTAATCACGCCTTGATGAACTAAATTGACATGGTTATACACATAATTTCAGCATTAAAAATTTTGAGGGCCTAATTGATTTTTCAGGTAAAGTTCGATGGCCTATTTGACAAATTTTATGCTACAAAAGTGACATTTACATTTACCTGTTATTACATGTCACTAACAGGTAATTATACCTTGATGAACTAAATTTACACGTTTATGTACTTAAACACAACTTTAAATAGTTTGAGAGCCTAATTGATGCCTATTTGACACATTTTATGCAAAAAAAGTGACATTTTAATTTATCTGGTATTACAGGTTACTAGCAGGTAATTATTCCTTATAAACTAAATTGACATATTTATTTACCTAATTGCAACTTTAAAAGGTTTGAGGGCCCAATTGATTTTTCAGATAAAGTTCGACGGTTTATTTGACACATTTTATGCAAAAAAAAAAAAAAAAAGTGTCATATACAGTTACCTGGTATTACAGGTCACTAATAGGTAATTACGCCTTGATGAACTAAATTGACATGTTTATGTACCTAATTGCAACAGTTTGAGCGCCTAATTGATTTTTCAGGTAAAGTTCGATGACCTATTTGACACATTTTATGCTAAAAAAGTGACATTTACGTTTACCTGTTATTACAGGTCATTAACAAGTAATTATGGCTTGATGAACTAAATTGGCATGTTTATTTATTTAATTGCAACTTTAAAAAGTTTGAGACCCTAATTGATGCCTATTTGACACATTTTATGCAAAAAAAGTGACATTTAAATTACCTGGTATTACAAGTTACTAGCAGGTAATTATACCTTTATGAACTAAATTTACATATTTATGTACCTAATTGAAATTTAAAAAGTTTGTGGGTCTAATTGATTTTTCAGGTAAAGTTTGATGCCTATTGACACATTTTACGGAAAAAAAAGTGACACCTACAATTACCTGGTATTACAGGTCACTAACAAGTAATTATGTCTTGATAAACTAAATTGACATGTTTATGTACCTAATTGCAACTTTAAAAAGTTTGAGAGCCTAATTGATGCATATTTAACATATTTTATGCACAAAAAAAAGGTACATTTAAATTTACCTGATATTTCAGGTCACTAACAGGTAATTACGCCTTGATGAACTAAATTGATATGTTTATGTACCTACTTGCAACTTTAAAAAGTTTGAGCCCTAATTGATTTTTCAGGTACAGTTTGATGGCCCATTAGACACATTTTATGCTAAAAAAGTGACAATTACATTTACCCTTTATTACAGGTCACTAACAAGTAATTATGCCTTGATGAACTAAATTGGCATGTTTATGTTTCAAATTGCAACTTTAAATAGTTTGAGAGCCTAATTGATGCATATTTGACACATTTTATGCAAAAAAAAAAGGGACATTTATATTTACCTGGTATTACAGGTCACTAACAGGTAATT
The DNA here is from genome assembly GCF_003576645.1 of Ipomoea triloba. Lineage (NCBI taxonomy): Eukaryota > Viridiplantae > Streptophyta > Magnoliopsida > Solanales > Convolvulaceae > Ipomoea > Ipomoea triloba. Next base: position 6,525,943 of record NC_044923.1, on the reverse strand, counting down.
ATGCCTTATAAACTAAATTTACATGTTTATGTACCTAATTGCAACTTTAAAAGGTTTGAGGGCCCAATTGATTTTTCAGATAAAGTTCGATGGTCTATTTGACACATTTTATGCAAAAAAAAAAAAAAAAAAAAAAAAAAAAAGAAGTGACATTTACATTTACCTGGTATTCTGCCCCCCTATTAGCTAAATTAATTAAGGGAAGATTAGGTAATTTGGGTGGTTGTTTGTCCCAAAAATTAGCCAAAAAAAAAAAAAAAAACAAGAATCTGTCAATCTCTCAAAATAAATTTGAGAAAATAAATTTAATTGGAGGAGAATAAATTTTGAGATAGGAAATTTGGATTAATTTTTATAGAATTACCATTTTTGTCTTTATTACTATTATATTATTATTATTATTATTATTATTATTATTATTATTATTATTGTTATATGTGTGTGTGTGTGTCTGTGTAATAATTTGTGAATTGAAATAAATTGTATAATTGTATGGGTGTAATTTATGAATTGAAATAAATTGTATAATTGTATGGGCTTAATAATCTATTATTTTAGCACAAATTGCAATTATATATATAGTTAGTTAATAAAATTAATCATTTTTAATTAAATAATTATGAGATTGATTTTACAAAAATGTCCTTAAGTTTTGGGGGAAAAATTTAGCAAGGTCAAAATAGAAGTGCCTAACAAAGGTTTTCTGTTAACAAGGTCTAGAATTATAATTAAAGAACTAGTTTGTATATATATAGAATGAAAATCATCTTCTATTAACAAGATGTGGGAAGTGCCTAATAATACTCTTATTATTATTATTATTATTATTATTATTATTTTAAAATCAAAGTCCAGAAAACAAATTAAAGTTCCTTCCATTAATATAACTGTTATGAGTGTTACCAATAGTAACAGTTTGACTAATATCATTAAAGAATAAATAATTAAATTAAATAAGAAGTCAATGAATTTTGTGGAATATAATAGTTTGCAAGATTAATAACTACACGTGTTGAGAGTATATCCCCATTATTTCTGTCTTGCACTCGAAAGATTTAATGTTAAAGCATAATTAACCATTATATGTAAATGTTTAATTAAATAAAATAATATAAATGATGATGGGGTTAATGGTAACTCAACTGAATACAGAGGCCAGTCGTTATACTGTGGATCATGGTCCACAATGCATTGTGGACCATAGGTCATGGTTGATACTGCAGTTGTGTTGAACTGATACTACAGTTGTGTTGAAAGGATACTGTAGTTGTGTTGAAAGGGAACTGCAGTTGCGCAGAACAGAGGCCGTGTCATCCATCTGGAACTGTAGTTGTATTGAACGGATACTGCAGTTGTGTTGAACGGATGAATGGTCTCTGTTCCGTGCAATTGCAGTTTCCTTTCAACACAACTGCAGTATCCGTTCAACACAACGGCAGTATCAGCTATGATCATGGTCCACAATATAATTTGCGTACAGAGGCTAGACCTTTGTTTACTGCGTACAAGAAGCCCCCTCACTTTGAAAAGTTACTCCCACACTGTTGCGGGTGAGACTCAATTTCTGGTTTCTTATCTCAAATTTCACCATTGTGACCCGTTGAGCTGCTCATGCGACTTTTTTTTAGGGTTTTCTAACTAAACGCGTAGGAGGAATGCAAGCATGACTTGACAGAACAATGAGAAGTATAGTATAGGTTGTATATGTGACTATATGCTTAGAGAGTAAAACTGGATTAGTGATTTTTTTAATTTTTTTTTATTTTTTATGCTACTAGTTCACTTAAACATGTGTTGCATGTGTTTACAATGGATTGTCAACCCTCTAGTGGCATGATGATTATGATATTATAAGTTGTATGATGACATCTACGTAACAATAACAACAAATTTCACTTTTAATCTTCGACTATGGGATGATATTGTTACATTTAATCGTATTTTTTAAAATAATTTTCATTATACATTCTTGACTTTTATTTAATTGGCACAATTAATCCTCAATTTTTTTTTATAATTGCACTGATTTATAAATATGGCTAACATGTAAAATGACAATTGTTCAGTAATTTGGCCGGATAAATCAAAATTGATAAAAATTAAATAGTTACGGTACGAAATTGCTAATTTTGAAAGTTGTGAATTGAAATTGACAACAACACAATAATCATAGGACCAAAAATAAAATTAACTCTTAACACACACTATCTTAGGGAAATCAATTTACTCTGCCCAAAATTTTCTATTGACCCTACCTAAATTATAATAATATAATAATGACCAATATATAAATATATGTAAATCTATAAATACAATTATTAGAAAATTCAACATATAAAATAGAAAAAAAAAATCATACTTTTGACATGATTTTTCTCTCTTTTGCTATTGCAATCATGCAATTAGAAATTATATATATATATATAGTTTTTTTTTATAAAAAAAATTAGTAATCAAATTTTTCTCTCAAAATAATTGGAATTTTTCCCCTAATCTCAATAAATCTATAAATTTAAAACCTAAACATTAAGAGCTTTCACTACTCCTGCCATGAAGAGCAGTGGAGGAGGTAAATTACGCCCAAAAGTAACCTTAATTTATTTTAGATGGAACCTTAAAATCTTTTAAAGGTTAAATTGGTCATCGAACTGCACATGATAATGCAATTAAGCCACTGAACCTTGAAAAAAAAAAAAAAAAACTACAATTGAGTCTCTAAACCAACTCATTTAATGCAATTTGTCCAATTTATAGATTTTTAACATGTGACTCCAAAATTTATTTTTTAAAAAATAAACTAATTATATATATATATATATATATATATATATATATATATATATATATATATATATATATATAACAGGTTCATCTCCACCAGAGGTGGAGACGAAGAAGGTGGAGACAATGTAACACCCCAATTTTCACATCTTGGATTTATTACAAAATCCTTAAATATAATACATTGCGGAAGCGTCTAACCAGCAGAAAACTGGGTGTTACCGCCACGCTTAGGTATCTTTCCTATACCTAAACGCTAAGGCTAATACTTACAACCTCAAATAACCATATCAATATCCAGATATGTACATATGGAAATAATCTCTCCAGGGTGTCTATTCTAGGATAGAGTAATCTTCAACCTCGACTCCCATCCTATTTAGAGCTCATCGGCCACAGGGGCCCACGCTAGACTGCATCTAATAAAGGACACAATGAAGTGTAGTTAGCGCGACGGCTAAGTAAGGAAATCCATTGTCACTCGAAAGTAAACAAAGGTTTCGAAAAACATAATTTCCAGAAAATGTAACTTTACCCAACGGTTGCATTCTACCTGCAACAGTTATAAATAGCAACTTGCATACATTATGAGCACAATTCAGTAACGTCTCATGTCATTTCCCTTTTGACAAGGTCATTTAGTAATCATTTTCATACCCAGTAATATATTGTTAAACAATTAAGCATACTAGTAAGTAGTAAGAAACATAAATCACACATCTTGCTTGTAATCACTTTAGTAGAAAAACCTTTCCCTCATAATAAAATCCTCATCACTTTTCACTTTTCAAAAAGAGAGATCACCCACAACCTTTGGGTACTTAAAAACTTATCACATCTTTCTTTCCCATAGCTACAGCGTAACTACATTCATATTTCAAAATTCCACTTAGTCCTAGATAGAAAGTGTGAGGCATTTGGAGTCCTTTCTCCACTTTTGACCACTTGGATCGTTGAACTCGGGTTCAGTGGTCATCGCCCGGTCTAATACTGATCCCCTGGACTTATAGGAGCGTTGGAATGATTCCTAGCTAGCCTCACTAGGTTCATAAGAACGACACCTACCCGAACATAGAGTGACTATACTTAAGTGTGCACACCCCCGTAGGAGTACCTTTTCCTTCCGGGTGATATAGTACTCGGCGAATCGACTTCGCCCACAGTATGATTGATCATACACATAATTACCATGCGGAATAGGCACTTTAAGCTCATCTTTATTCCGTGGTTAACAAGATCCTTCACCACTTTTACTAGAACTAAGGTTTGAAAACATTTTCCTTCCTTTTCCCTTTCCTTGAGTCAAAATCACTTTTTAGACATTTCCCACAAAATCAAGTCCTCCTTTGAAATTAATCACCATTCTTAACTTAGTTCAAAAGTCTTGTCTCTCAAAACATTTTGCTTAAAACATTTCCCAAAATACACATATTGGTTAATGATTTGTTCATTTCGAAAACCAAGTAACGAGAGTCACATTATTCCTTAAAACATGATTTTTCTTCCAAATGGATTATGACATCCCAAAACCTCGTTACTAATTTTATTACAAATTATATTTGTCAAAATTGTTTCTAACCATTCTTTTTCAGAAAATTTCAGCTTGGCGCAGTCCGAAAGATTGAGCCGGTAAAAATAGTTCCCGAACTCTTTTTCACTTGAAATTTTTATGGTAGAACCCCAACTTATAGTACTTGATGTCCATAAAAAGTTTTGGTCATTTTGATCCACAAATAAACACAGAAGATTACATTTTTGCCCTTGGCAGTGTGCTGTCCAGAGTTTTTCTCTCTGGACCAGTTTTGGAAAAAAATTCGAAAACCATACTTATACTACTCCGATCATTATGAAATTTTATATGCGGGTTCTACACTTATAGAACTACATGTCTAAAAAAAATGGGATCAAAATACCTTAGCGATTTTTCCCAGTAAATCTCGGAAGTTACTGCCAGAATCTATCCTGATTTCTTTTCACTATTTTCACAAGTATAAGCCTATATGGGCATAAATTCAACATATACATGCATAAATTAGCTATGAACATGTATACAAAAATTACCAAAAATCCAAAGTGTAGTTTCTTAGGCTAACTTGTAGATCCACGAACTTAACACATAATTTCCACGTAAAAATTCCTAGTCATATAATTTACTAGCATTTGTTCACCTCCAAGTGATTGAGCCAACTTAAGGGATTCCTTACCTTTGTAGAAACCTTTAAAAACCGCACTAGTTGATGGTGCTTTCCTTGGATTCCTTCACCAAAGATCCTAACATAACACCATAATAACAATATTTTCATAAATCTTAAGTTCAAGCTTAAATCTTAGGAGGGATTGAACCGAACAAAACCGAAGTTCTTACCTATAGTAGAGCTCTTGGAGTTGAAGAAATGCCTAAGGAGTTCTTGTATCACAATGGAAGACTAAGCTAAAATAATTCTCTTCTTCTTCCCCTAAGTGTGTCTCACGAAAATGAGAGAGAGAGAGATGATCATGTGATCTTGTGTGATATTGTTCTTGAAGATCAAGTAACAAGTGCAACTAGGCCATACCTTCATTAATGCTTCATTAATTGCTCAATCCAAGCTTAGATTTACTTGCCACATGTCAACACCCCATGGAGTCCTTACAAGATCTCAAATCTAATTGGCCAGTTTATGCTTAAATCAGATGAATGTTCGGAGGATTATAACTTAATTCGGGAAAATTCTAATACCAAAATTATCCTAAAAATATTCCCGTCGTAACTCACCAATTTTGGGAATTTTCCGGTATTCCACTAAATTTAGGTACAGAGTCCGTAACAACTTATCCCTTACAGTCCATTTGAAATTTTTCTTGAACTAACTAGAAATTCAGGCTTAATCGTATAATGCTTAAAAATCCAAATTCTAGAAAATTCGAACTGAATCTATATCCTTAAAATTTTCTCGGTTCGTGACTGGTACGTAGATTCGCAGCTTAATAACAACTATACTCACTTATAAAAATTCTTTTGAAATATCTGAAGATCATAACTTAGGAATGTCAACGCCTTAGGATAATGTTAATAAAATACGGGGTATTACAAACAAAGAATCAATTCCGCCTCCACTGTGGTTCAAACCCATAACCTCCAATTTGAGAGAGTCACTTCGTATCACTACACTACAAAGTTATTTTCATACATACAAGACTTATTCATAACTGAAAATATTAAATAATGCACAATTTAGTAGAAAATTTTGGATACATATAGCATTGAAAATCCATGAATAAACAACAACCAATGATAGAAGACCACTCAGGCCATGCAGAAAGAACAAAATTGAAGGACCAGAAAAAATGTCCATATTCCCTCTTTTTACGCACTTTCATTGAATTGCATGCATAAGTAGCTAGGTAGTGGCCCAATGATATTTTAGTCTATGCCCTCTTGTAATAATGTAATATCATACTCTTTTTTTTTTTTAGTACTACTGACTCCGTTACAATGTAGTATCTGTTCATAGCTACAGTTGCCTCCACTGAGGCTCAAACTCACTCCCATCATCCATCTGAGAGTGTGAAACGGGACACCGGGTGCCACTAGACCACAAGGTCTTTGACTGTAATATCATACTTTATCATATCTTAATTTGAAAAGAAAAAAAAAAACAGAAGATATATTTGATCCCTAAGTTACATCATAGGTATAAATTCAGTTTCTCAGTTATTTAACTTATTTTCTTATATTTTTGGCCTTTTAATTATTTTCAAAATGACAATTTGGTCATTTTTGTTAATATTATGTTAGATTTGGAATTTTTTTTTATAAAAAAAAAAGGTTTTAAATGATAAAGATAAATATAAAAATTTGATTTAATCTTCTTCCTTTTATATGAGACATATGTTTAATAGTGTTTTAGTGAATTTATTTATTATTTTTGTTAGACTAAAAGTAAAGTTGTTTTAAGTAGGCCTAACCATATGATACAACTTTAAACCTGTATCATACTCCGTGAATTTATTTGACAAATTTAAAACTTCAACTTGATGATAAATAAATGTAAGAGTCTTATATAGGAGCTTAAAATTTGTCCAGTAAACTCCCTAAAAACACTGTCTCATATAAGGAGAAATGAAAGAGACTAAAGTGGGCATATCTCTTGTGCGCACCCCGATAATTTGGCTATGTCTGTTGAGCCACTGAGTTACCATGATTTACATCGTCTCAAATGGTCTATCAAATTGGGATGTGGGGACCATTGAAGTTAAAAATTCAACTTTTTGGGGCAAAATGTCAAGAAATGGAAAAAAAATCATGTTTACCTTATCATTTAATGAAATATTAACGAAAAAAATGTAAAATTATGATTTTAGGAATAATTGAGAGACCCCAAAATAAATATGAAAATAATTAAAGAATTGAGTTTATACATATCTTAAAATATAACTTAAGGATCAAACATGTCATTCTCGCTTTAAGCTGCTACATCTATGTTGTGTGATACCATGTAACTCCTATTTAGTGACAAAGCATAACTTTTTCCCAAAAGCTTTAAAGGATTAAATTCTCTTGCAATATTCAAAGCTCTATCATTTGAGAAATTTAATCGTCACTCTCTTTAGATACTCTTAATAAGATAATTTCGTAAATATACCAAATTATTTGTATTATTCTTGACTAAACGTGATCTCGTGCCAAACGTCTCCTAAAAAAGTACTTGGCCCCACCAACTAGTGTTAGACCTTACATCAAGCGGTTCTTTTTATTTATTTATTTATTTATATTTAATCAGAACAAAATTTTTGAGGATAATTAGAACGGAGTAAATTGTAAAACAAAAAATGAATGGATACTTTTTTGAGAAAAACAAAAATACCTATATTTTCTCAAAAATATTAAGAAATCTAAGTTGATGTAATTTTACATTATTACATTTAAAAAAATGAATTTGCTTGCTCTTATATTTTTAAAATAATTAAATTTTTTTAAGTATTCTTAAAAAATGTAGAGTCATAACCAACTTGGTTGGCGTGCACTCTTATCTCTTAAGAGAGGTCAGGAGTTCGAACTCCCTCTTGTATTGAAAAAATCAATCTGGCTAGCATTCCCAACTCCTTAGTTGGGACGGCCCGATGCGAACGGAGATTAGTTTGCCTGAATAGTACGGGCTTAAAGGTCCTACAGTTGGGGTTTAGAAAACTGTAAATGTGATTTTTTGTGTGGGGAACATTTCTACAAAAATAATCGCCATTCTCACCTAGTGTGCGTGCACTGCTAGGCGCATAAATTGTTATTTTGCTTGTTTTGTTTTTACAATTTTTTTTTTCCACTTTTTCTATCTCCTTCCCCTTCCCATATAGCATTTAAAAAAAAAAAAAAAAAAAAAACCTTCAAAAAATCCAACTGATATTGTTGCTCTAAATAGAGCAATTCGTTGAGGATTGAGAATGGGGCAGCTGATCATTTGATAGATGCCAGCCTAGGGCTACCACCACTTTTGACTAACATTAGTTTGTGTGTGCGCTTATATATATATATATATATATATATATATATATATATATATATATATATAAAAGTGTGACCGGCCCTTAACGTGCTGTCAGTGCGGCCACACCACTATGTATACAAATATACACCACTCAATGTTAGAAAATACACCCCACAAATATGCATCATTAGGTACGCATCACCAAAAAATACACCACTAGGTATGTAAATATGCACCACAGTGTTAGCAAATGCACCACTAGGGGCATGGGAGTTATGGTGCATTATTTTGGGTGTGGTGTGTTTTTTGGTATTTTTTGTGTATTTTCGTTGTGGTGCATTTTCTAACATTGAGTGGTGTATTTTCTAACATTGAATGGTGTGAACCGCACTGACCGCATGGGAAGGCGCTGCCACATTTGAACATATATATATATATATATATATATATATATATAGGAAACGGATCAAATGAGAACGGACGCGTCGAAGAGGAAATCACAGTCATACATTTGAAAATAACTAACGGAGAAAAAGTGATTAAAAATACGTGATTTTTTTTGTAAATAATTTGAACTTTGAAGTGCATGTAAATTGTGACAGAATTGCAAGTCACAGTTTTATATAGTACAAGTAATATATATTAAAAATGCAAGTAAAATGTAGTAAAAGGGCAATAATAAAATGTACACCGAACACACTATCATTAGATATGTCAACGGGCGGGGGCGGGAAGTATACTCTCCGTCCCCGCCAGCAACGAAAAATCTTTTTCCATACCCATCTCTGCGGGAAATTTTCAAGACAGTTAACTTTAATTAAACTATTTTATATCTTCCATGCTTTATCACAAGTAAATCACACTACACTTTGAGAATGGTTTTAATTCAGGCTTCTTTGGAGGCAGTGACAATAATTACGTGGTTGATGCGTATGAGTTGAAGGTTGCATTCTTGTCTATAGCAGATTTTTTTGGCATTTCTACACTTAGTTTTGGAAAATAAATTCTCTAAACATTAAAACTATTGATTCTGTCAAAACTCATTTTTAGTTTAAACTCTTCACATCTTACAGCTCAGAGAACACATTCTTGAAAGGATATCATTGATTTACAGACAATGCTGCAAGATAATTATACACTTGGCCAACATTTTGGAATTACACACATTTTAAACAGATTTGTGATAATCAAATTCACTTTTACCAAAAGCCACCTTGAAGGGGAAGAACTGACAGTATACCTAGAATCATTTATTCATATCAAAAAGTGTAAATCCAATGGTATGGTAAAATAATTACTGATTCTATCTAGTCTTGGAAGCAAATCTAATCATTTCTCAACTTCTATAATAGCACTACTTCCATCCAGCTTCAAGTGTGTATATCCATCCCTGTAAAGGTTCCTGCAAAAAGGGCTTTCACCAACTAATCCTTTCAAACCCCCAGGCCAGTTCAAATGAAACAACCAGCACAAACAACAAATATTTTTGACGGGTAAAGTAAAATAATGAAAGATTTAAACGGGGATTAGTTCGGAAGCTGGTGCAGGAGGAGGAGCACCACCGCTGCTGCCATTGAGGACTGTCACGTTGCCATCTGAATCAACATCCACAATAACCGAGTCGCCTTCTTTGATTTCCCGGGCGAGCATCTTCTCGGCCATGCTGTCCTCCAGGAGCCTCATAATAGCTCTTCTTAGCGGCCGTGCTCCATAGCTAGGGTTATATCCTTCCTCAACTACTCTATCTCTGAACCTCTCGGTCACCTGAAGCTCTATTTCCTTGCCTTTCAGTCTCTGAAAGACCTCCTTCAGCATAATGTCGGCAATGTCCTTAACCTCGAGTTTTGTAAGCTGACGGAACACAATCATGTCATCCAATCTATTCAAGAATTCAGGTCTAAAGTATTGTTTCAGTTCCTCGGTCACCAAGCTCTTGATTCGGTTGTAACTGCTATCCTTCTCGTCATAACCCAAATCGAAACCAATGCGACGGCCCCCCTTCTCTATCACACTACTTCCCACGTTCGATGTCATAATCAGAAGTGTGTTCTTGAAGTCTACCGTTCTACCCTTACTGTCCGTCAGCCTTCCATCCTCGAGAATTTGAAGCATCATGTTGAAGACATCGGGATGAGCCTTCTCTATCTCATCGAAGAGCACGAGTGTGTAAGGTCTGCGGCGAACAGCCTCGGTCAACTGACCACCCTCGGTGTAACCAACATAGCCAGGAGGAGAACCAATGAGCTTTGAGACCGTGTGTCTTTCCATAAATTCGCTCATATCAAGCCGGATCATTGCTTCTTCAGAACCAAAGTAATAGGTAGCCAGTGCTTTAGCGAGTTCTGACTTCCCAACACCGGTTGGACCAGAAAAGATGAAGCTGGCAATAGGCCGATCGGGGTTCTTGAGCCCAACACGAGCACGTCGAATCGCACGACTAATGGCCTTCACAGCTTCATCTTGGCCAATAACTCGCTTATGAAGCGTTTCTTCCATTTTTAGGAGGCGGGAGGATTCATCTGTCGACACCTTCGCAACCGGGATACCAGTCCATAAGGCAACAATGTGCTGAATATCAGCTTCCGTCACAACTGGACCCTCCGCATCTCCAGCCTCAGTCTCAGCCTTGCTCATCTCTTTGCTTTTGTCTATTAGGGCCGAGATCTGCACCTTAAGATCCATTTCTCTGTCGCGTAATTCCCCAGCCTGAAAAGCAATTGCATGAGACATAGAAAAAGCTAGTTCGATCTTGCATAACTTGTCAAGGAAATATACCAGTTTTCAATTCACCAAACTAATAATAATATACTTGCAGAGAGGATATGGATATTATGACATTTTGCTAAAACGAAAAACGGAACCGCAAAAATAAAACAGAACAAATCACCTTTTCAAATTCCTGACAGCGGACAGCTTCATTCTTCTCCTTTGTTATCTTCCTTAGCTCTTTCTCAAGCTCTCTAGCTTCCTCCGGAAGCTGCGGGACCAAAAGCAGTGTTAACAGAGACGACTGAAGTAAAAAGACAATAATGTACAAGCAAAACCAGTTCAGACCTGTGCATGGCGAAGTCTAACACGAGAGCCAGCCTCATCAATCAAGTCAATTGCTTTATCAGGAAGAAAACGATCACTGAAAATATTAATGTCATAAGATGCATCAGAGAATCAAAGGAAATTAAAAGGAAAAAAAATAAAAAAAATAGATGCATACCTGATGTACTGGTGTGAAAGCTCAGCAGCAGCAACGAGGGAATCATCAGTGTAGCAGAGCTTATGGTGAATTTCGTATCTCTCCCGAAGCCCTCTCAGAATCTGTATTGCTTCACTCACAGTTGGTTCGGGGACCTTAACTGGTTGAAACCTTCTCTCTAATGCTGGATCCTTCTCTATATGCTTGCGGTATTCATCAAGTGTAGTAGCCCCAATACACTAACAAGTCGAACAATAGATACGCTGAGAACCAAAAGCTTGCCGAACAATTCTGCTCCTACTCAGGTAGAGGATGGAAATGAAATACTTATTTATAACTACTAACCTGAAGTTCACCCCGAGCTAGGGCAGGTTTCAAAATGTTTGCGGCATCGATTGCCCCCTCTGCTGCTCCTGCTCCAATCAATGTGTGCACTTCGTCGATGAAAAGTATAATATCATCACTTTGTTTAATTTCATCCATTAGCTTTTTCAGCCTTTCCTCAAACTCTCCACGGTATTTTGTCCCAGCAACAAGAAGGCCCATATCTAGGGTTATAACCTACACGCAAAACCAATGAGTATAGGAAAATAACAACATACCCAAAAATGGATAACAGTCCCCATATATCCAAATTTGTAAAAAGCACAACAAAAATACAAGATGCATCTCCTTTCCTTCAAGTCTTCAACGTGTAGCAAGGGAATTGGAAATAATCATTTCATAAAAAATACACTAATCATAAAATGCTGTAATATACCTTCTTTCCTGCTATTGTTTCAGGAACATCACCATTTGCAATTCGCTGAGCTAAACCCTCAGCAATGGCTGTTTTCCCAACACCCGGTTCTCCAATAAGGCAAGGATTGTTCTTTGTACGTCGGCCCAAAATTTGAGTGACCCGTTCAACTTGTTCCTGCCTTCCAACCACAGGATCTAGTTTCCCCTTTAAAATTGAAATGATCATATAAAATTAGCTTTATTAAGAGTTTATCATCAATTGTTTTAATACCCAAAAAAATTAATCCGTATAAATAACCTCCTCAGCTAACTTGGTCAAGTTGGTGCCGTATTCCTCTAATGTAGGCATCTTTTGGCCTGAACTTCCTCCTCCAACACTAGCACCAACAACCTCTGCACTCTCGCCAACCATTCGAATGACCTATTGAAAATAAAAATTAAAATAACATCAGAATACACAACCAAACAGGTCCATCTACACATCCCAACCCCAACCCCCCAAAAAATGCAATCATTTTAAGAATATAATACTTGCCTGCGTATGAATGTTACCTGGGTCAGCACCCAAGTTTTCAAGGACACGAGCAGCCACACCTTCACCTTCACGAAGCAACCCAAGCAGCAAATGCTCTGCTCCAATATAATTATGGCCTAAAAAACAAGGCAACCAACCAAATTAGACAATACAGCCCAAAACAAAATAACTTGACAGTTGAAAACCAAATGCACCAGTCTATTAAGATACTAGAAGAACAGGATGTATAAAAGCAAGCAGAAAAAAGATACCTAGTTGTCGAGCTTCCTCAAGAGAAAGTTCCAAGACACGCTTTGCCCGAGGAGTAAAAGGGATCTCAATAGCAACAAACCCACTCCCCCTTCCAGTTATCTTCTCCACCTCAATACGAGCATCTTTTAAGTTAATGCCCGTGGATTTAAGAACCTTAGCAGCAATCCCAGTTCCCTCGGCAATGAGACCCAAGAGAATCTGTTCCGTTCCAACATGATTGTGCCCAAGACGCCTAGCCTCCTCTTGGGCAAGCATAATAACTTTTATAGCTTTTTCTGTGAAGCGCTCAAACATAGCTTTAACTACAAACCGGCTACCTCTTTCTTTTCTAATAAAGGTCACTGCTGCCACCTTGGAATGGAGTGTGGTGTGCCTAGGTCTAGTTATTGTATCTAAAGCATTGCATCCCCTTAGTCCTGTGAAAGCTCTAAGCCTTGAAGAAGTTGTCTGTAAACTGCACATCATTTTAACTGTCCTCCCTTTTTCAGGTCCTTTAAATTGTCCAATCCTTTGACCAGCAACCGAAGAAGGGAAGCTAGTTGACTGAACTATAGCTCTAGCCATGATGCCTGCATAATGATATATTACATTTCAATGTCCATATATCAAAAATAAATAAATAAATAAATAATAAAAAATAAAATAAAAAAAATCTACAAGCAACCTTCACCACCAAAATCTACATAGCAAATCTCCAATTGGTAATAAAATGATATTGAGATAAGTGGCTAATGGCCATACTAAACAAACTATGTGCAAAATCATATTAAAATCAGGGGAAAAAATCAACATATCAGAATAGTAGGCATCTAGTGGGCATACACTCCAGTACCTGAGGAGTTTACAAAAAGGATTAGACATTCTAATATCCCATTTAACATATATAGCTAGAAAAAATATAGATTTAAAGATAAAAAGGGTGGAGAGATTCTTAACCTGGGCAATGCTATAAAACAAAGCAAAATTAATTTACAGAAGATCAACAAATTTAAGACCTAAAGGGAGGTGAAAAGATCAAGAGACATTATGAAGGTTGGCCAGGATTGGTTAATATGAACACATGTATATAAGTGAATGATGTATATGACTCATTTGTTTATGGGCAATTATAACTGTTACCATTTACAATTATGCATTGGAAACTATCATATCTATCTATATTTCAATAAGGCCTAGCAGCATTCTATATTTCTACTTCTTTATGATGACTTAAGCCATGAAACTGATAAGTCAAGCAATCTGAACATGATTTGGTATCAAGGTAGGATCTTTTTTATTGAATTGGATATTTTTGAACAAGTAAAAAAAAAATTGGCTTCTTTACAATGATTTAAGTCGGCAAGATGGTTACACAGAAACTAAGCTATACTGAACCGCCCGTTGTCGACACACATATAAGAAGATGTAAAAACATGGAGGAAGGAATTACCCAAAACTGAAGGTTGATGGCGTGGTGGTGCGTCTGAACTCTGAAGGTTGGCACCTAAAATGTTAGGTTGAAGTATACGTGAAGAAGGGTCGAGCGAAGTCTACGAGGATCATGAAGCACGGTCAAATGTAGGTGACAAAACCCTAAACCCTCCAAAAAACAAAACGGGGTTTTGCGAACCGTTTGGGTTTTAGCATAAATGCATAAGAGTCCTCGTTGGTCCACACCAATTCGACCCAATCTTCCTATTTTAATGGCATGTTTGGTTGGATGTAGTTTGGGAGGAATTGCAATGCATTGAATTGCAATTCAGTGAATTCTCCAATTATAGTGTTTGGTTGGAGGGGATTGCAATTTCACATAATTGCAATTCCCTCCAAATGATGAATTGCAATTCGGTGGAGAGGATGGGCAATTTGTTGGTGTAAAGATAATTTTGCTCCTCCTCTCACACCCTTTGTCTTTTAAAAAAAAAATTTGAAAAAATTATTATTATTATTATTATTATTATTATTATTTTGAAAGAATTATTATTATTATTATTATTATTATTATTATTATTATTACTACTACTACTACTATTACTATTACTACTACTACTACTATAACATCTACCACAACATAAAGGCATTTTAGTCATTTTGTCGCTTCTTACCTTTCAATTCACTGTACTCCTATTTCTACATACCAAACACTGTAATTTCAATTCCTACTTTATTCATTGAATTGCAATTCCACCAAATTACAATTCTTTTCCTCCTTATTCCTTCCTCACAACCAAACGCGCTATAAGTATCTCTTTAGAAATATGAAAAACATTTTTTTTTTAAATAAATATTTTTATTTTTTTATGTTTCGCTGAAAGTTAAAAATAATTTTTGTTTATTTGGTTGAAAGTTAAAAATTATATTTTTGATTAATTATTTTTATAAGTAAAACTTAAATTTATTACAAAGTTATTTCGTATAAAATACATAGTATTAATTATTTTAAGGAAAATTTTGTATTTTTCGTCCCTAAGTTATAGGGCAATTATAGAATTCATCCCTGAGTATTAGTCATGTCTACTTTTCGTCTCTAAGTTATCATTGACGTTGCACTTTTCGTTCTTGATGTATACTAAAATTGCAAATATCGTCACTAATGTTTTATTAGTAAATGGACGAAAAGTGCAACGCCAATGATAACTTAGCGACAAAAAGTGAGTATGACTAACACTTTTGAAGGAAGGAAAAGTGTTAGTCATACTCACTTTTTGTCCCTAAGTTATCATTGGCGTTGCACTTAATGACGAATTCTACAATTATCCTATAACTTATGGACGAAAAGTGTAATTTTTTCCTTATTTTAATAATAATGATAATTATTGTTTATATTTAAATAGAATTATAAATTAAAATTTATAATAATTAAAAAGATTAATAATTATTATAATAAAAATATGTAAATAAATAGTTTTAAATTTTATCTTATTATAATAAAAATAAATATATAAATTGATAAATTTAATAATTCTAAGCTAAATAAATTGTCTAAATATGTAATATAGTTAGAGACTACATTAATCCATATAAATTTAAAAATTAAATTCTTTTAATTTGTAAATGTAATTTTCTCAATTATAATTAATAAAATATAAAATATAATTAAAAATAAAATTATAAAATTAACAAAATATTTTTATTTTGAATACTACTAACTCTATTACAATGCAGTATCTGTTCATAACTACTTTCTCAACCTATTGAAGCACAAGAGTCAGTATTGTCTCCACTGAGGCTCGAACCCACCACCTCCCGTATAAAGGGAAGGGTTTGATGCCACTGGACTACAAAAAAAAAAACAAAAAACAAAAAACAAAAAAAAAAAACAAAATATGTGTTCATACATATTTATATTTTTAAAAATACATACATACATATACTTATGCATTATATTAATCATACAAAATTAAAATGCTATTTTTTTAATTTCTAAATTTAATTATTTTAATTATAATATATCAATATAAATTATAATTATATAAATTATATTATAGAATTTGCATACATACATATTAATAAATATTATTTGTATATACATTGTATTACACAATCATATAAGAAAATGAGTCTGATAAGAGTTTAAAATTACATATAAAAAATTTAAAATTTACATTTTTTAATTTCTAAGTATAATTTTCTTAGTTATTATTCATATTTTTTTGTAAGCTTTATATTATTCATATTGTTAGAATTATAATATATATGAAATATGATTAGGAATAATTCAATTTAATTAGGTAAATTTTTCTCTATAAATTGATCTAAATATGTATGGCTATGATAATAGATACTTGATCAAGTATATGAAAATTCAACTATATTATTATATTGTACATTTTAATATATTTTCATTTTTAAATTTTTTTATTTAAATTCATAATAACAAAAAAAAAAAAATCGTGCATCGCACGGTAAAACACTAGGTAGTAATAATAATAATACGAGTAATTAAAAAAAATTTATGAGAAAATTCTACTTCCTTTGAAAAATGAATTTCATAAATCAAACAAGATAAAATAACATATTCTTCAAATTTTTAAAAATTCACTTAAAGAGAATATTTTCCTTCCAACGTAGTGGAACAAAATACTACGTATCTATCGATCAAATCAAATCCCTTGAGGCCAGGGATTCCTCCTTGTCGTTTGCAAGCTTGTGGTCCGGAAGAGCAATAGCAACTCAAGACAAAGTAATACACGTAAACAAATTCGCCAATGCTTCTTCACCAAATAAAAGATTCGCCAATGGTTGCAGTGGGAAATTATTCTAAAATACCACTTCAGCTTCATTAATTTTGTATTCAACTATTTGTTTTTTAATATAACTGACCCTATTACATCGTAGTACATGTTCATCTATACTTTTTCAACCTATTGTAGCACAAATAGTATACTTTTTCAACCTATTGTAGCACAAAGAGTCAATATAACCTCCACTGAGGCTCGGCTCGGCTCAATCTCATGACCCCTCATATATGAGAATCACTACATGTCATATGAGTATAAGGTGTTTGTGGAGATTGAAACAGGTAGATGCGCTAAATGTTTAAGGTCTTAGTTACATTTACTGATTAGCGATATTAAAAATATATTGTGTTATTTTTCGCATGTGAGTATCTCTTTTGTTAAACGGTTTGCGAATAGGATTACCCATAGTTTGCGAGGGAATCCCTTTCTTTTCTTTGTGCGACTGTAGGGAGTGAAATGCATTCCCTCCATCGTTTATCATTGATCTTACATAGCGCAAGAATTTCCTTCCAGGAAATGTATAAATATGCATGCTAATTAGCCTGTATTCTTCATCCTCTCATCATTGATTCGTCATTTCTTCATTCTTTTACTTTCTCAAGTAGATAGTTATATATATACCTACTCTTGTATTTCATTTGAGAGTTTAATACCCATTTATTCCATATTCCCAATTTGTCATTTTATTCGCTTCCGCATTATTTTGCATGCTATAATCCTAAACATGTCATGTTTAATTGCAATTTGCTCGATGACCGAACTTTATTTCTAAATAGTATTAAAACCAACAAATAGAATAGAATAGAATAGAATTAAATAATATTAGAAACCATTTCAATATTAGAAACTCACAAATCCCAACAAAGAAAAAATAAAGACCACTGACTTATTGCATATTTACAATTGTAGAATAAAATTGCAAGGCAAGGTTTCCTACAAAGGTTTTTTGGTTTTTTTTTTTTTTTTCATATTGTGCTAATATCCATATTATACAAGATGAGACTAATTCAGCCGAGTCTAGTTGAATCAATCGAATCAAGAGGGGGCTCTCCTGTGGGTATTTGGATTGAGCGAGTACTTACAAGAGGGTCTCCAGAAATGCCACGATTGCCATACCAGCTGCCCAAACGTCATCGTCCAACACATGCTCTTCGGGGGAATGACTAATGCCTCCACGGCAGCGCACAAATAGCATCCCGACCTGTTACAGGAAAGCAAAACCGATCACCTCTGGCTCTGAAGATCCATTCTTTACTGTTGAGGCCGAGTAAGAGCGTACCTTGGTTAGGCGAGACATGGCCATTGCGTCGTGTCCAGCTCCACTCATCAGCACAGGCACATCATCGTCTGTTGTCTCCCCGGTGATTCTTGTAAAAGCAGTGTGAGCTGCAGATTTTAGCTGTGAACTCAGTTCGGGATCGCAAACCACTGCATTTGCATCATGCTGAAACAATCCCGACGTCAGGTTATATTAGTCTTTAAACGACTTGGTGGGTGGGGCCCTGCTCCCATAAGAACCATGCCTTAGGTGAGACCATGAGAACTGCACGAATGCACCGCAACTACTCCAGACATGCCTGGAAACCTTTGACGAAGATAGAATAGTTGCAGTGCAATTCTCACGTTCTCACCTAAGGCATAGTTCTCATATGAATAGGATTCATGTAAATGCCATAAAATGAGATGATCTCGCACCTTGCGTTCGATGACACAAAAAACATTGCGCTTGTCGCATAACTGATGCATGCGGTTTGAAAATTCATAGATGATAGCTTCTCGTCCTGTATCGTCCATTGCCCTTATGTCTACGGTGAATTTTACCTGCAAGCACGTAAGACATTTCCAAGGAAAAGCAGATTGTGATTGTCGTGTAAAACCAATGCAAATGGCAACTATATCATCGATAATTCATGCGCTTTTCTATACAAACGGAATATCGAATGGCTACTGGCTAATCTCTAGGTTTCGGGAGTACTTGCCTGGCCTGGAATGACGTTACTTGCACTTGGCCAGGTTGAAATTTCTCCAACAGTACAGACAAGAGACCCTGCAAGAGATTTCACCGTTGATGTCGGGCATTCATCATCATAGGAGAGATAATACTCGGGTTGTTTACAAAGGTTTTCCAATAATACAATCAGTTCAGCGGATGCAACCATAGGATCTTGGCGCATAGCCATGGGTACTGTTCCCGCATGCCCTTGTGTGCCTCTCACCGTCACCTGCAATGTGATGAAATTCGTATACGGTGAACCTCTGATCAAATATTTAATGCCAGCTTTATTTTATTTTATTTTAAATAATATAATATTTATATGAATCAAAATAAATGTTAATGTACCTTTAACCTTGTCTGTCCTGCAATGCCTTTAACTAAACCAAGAGGAAGGCCAAGATTCTCTAACACGGGACCCTGCTCAATATGAACCTGCAAAAACAGAATTAATACGAACAACTTGAGCTTCAATACGTGCTATAAGTGCTATCACACAGTATGAAAATTGACAGCATACTTCAATATAGTCTGAAACAGATTCTTGGTCGTATTTGAGCTTCAATAGGTTTTCTTCTGTAATATCTAGAGAGTTTTTTCGGAGAGCGCTTTGCACTGTCACACCACTGCAATAAATAGCATAATATTAATGTACTAAAGAATAACTTTTATATCGGTATATACAAGATTTAAAGTTACTCAAGCGGACCCCTTATCATGTATATGCAATGTTGTAACTGGTAATGTACCGGCAATAGCCGCACTACCCAAGAAGGTCGACTGAAACCTAACTCCTTCCTCGTCGCTGAAAGCAATGACCTGCAAAAGGCCCGGGAAGTAAAGAATTGGACATTAGATAAGCAAGCCTTCGTTCTTTGGAGGTTTAGTGGTATAATTTTGTGCCTTAATGGAGGTGACAAGAACCACTAAAAAGATATAGGCCCTGTTTGGTAAATGGTTGTTAGCTGATTGGGTTAGAATGTATAATTAATTGATAATATTAGCTGATTGTAGAAAAGTGTTTGGTAAATTAGCTGTTAGCTGATAGCTGTTTGGTATAATTTCTTTTCTCAAAGGGCTAATTGAAAAGGGTGCTTTGAGTAGCCTTTTGAAATTTAGTATTTTGGAGTTACAAAAAGTTTATCAACCGACCACTTATATTGATTTTTTAACCAAGTCAAACAACTAATAATGGTCAAATAGGCCAAATTTGGCTGATAGGCTAATTATTTAACAAACAGGGCCATAGCATATCAGCATGTTAACAGATCAACCTTTCTAGTTTATGAATCTCACCTCAACCGGTTTGCTTAGTTTCTCTAATCGCCCGGTTGTTTTCAAAACCTTCAATGCAGATATCGCAGTTATTATTCCTAGCGCGCCATCGAAATATCCAGCATCAATAACCGTGTCCTGTTAGGAACACACAACGGGTCATCTTCAGTTTCAGCGCAAATACAAGTAAGCTTATGGTTAAGCAAAAACTATTTCAATAACACGCAAGGTAAATTGCTTTACCAAATGAGAGCCAATTAACAAAGCCTTCCCACTTGGATTAATCCCCTCAACCCGACCATGAACATTTCCCATTTGGTCTATCCATCTGGAATTAGTGGCAACCACAGTTTAGTTTCTGAAATATTATGCAAAAAGTGCGAGCAAGGCCAAACTCACGTTCTCAAACCCGCATCCTCCATCCATGAACGGATCCGGTTCCCAGCTCTTACCGAAGCAGGGCTTTGGAAAGTCCTCTCGAGATAGTTATCTGCATCACTAACCTGCCAAGTCATGCGACAATGGAGTTCCCGATGAAATGAAGGATAACCAGACAAGCAATTTTAATCAACTAAGGAATTTCGCACTAGACGTTCAAATCGAAGTAGCGGAAATCAAATATCCTTTTCAATTGTGTATACTAAAAGTAATTACTTCTATCAATACACTACACACATAACTAAAAAGAAGATTATCACATAACAGACTGAAATGAGCTAATACCTTTCCAAGCTCATATAGCCTTGACACAGCCTCCTCCTTTAGGATTTGCGGGAACAAATCATATTTTATGCCTACTTCATTTTCAGAACCTGGTCAATCAATATAGTTAATCACATTAAAGAAGATAGAGCAATATATAATATAATATCATTCACAAAAATAGAGAGCACAGAATGATAATCAATTGACAATGACAGATTGACAGAAGAGTTAACAAAACTAAGTCCCAATCAAATACAACAATTAGCATACAAATCACATTTCATAAGAAAAAGATGGTAATTTTTAATCAAAATTAGGGGTATAGATGATATAAAGGCATCAAACTAGAACACTTGACAATACAATACAATACAATACAATTGACCAGAATGACACCCTCACCATAAACATACCAATCAAACATAACTTTTGAGGTGGTATTTTAATTCAACCTAAGAAGATCAATGAAGCAAAAAGCTTCAATCTTGTCTATACCCTTTACAAACAGAACACTGATTAATGGATATAATAATAAAAATCCTTAAAACCACACCAGAGAGTAAACTCCAATTTATCAGAAACAAATCATCCCATACAATATAAATATAAATATTCCATCCACAAGACATTTAGAAAAGCAGTGAAGAACCAGTAACCAAAACGCCCAAATCTTCAAATCAGTGAACACATATTCCAATACACTCAAAAGAGCAACCAGATTGCATCAAAGGGTCTCAAGATTCCAGATTTCCACACACATAAAAACACAAGGAATGCAAAAAAGGCAAAAGAAAAGAGTGAATAATCACCAGAAAATGCTACGACAGGACACAGAAAGAGCAGGAACAAGGGAAAGATTGCATGGGGTTTGAGAAACGTGTGGGATTGGCGAGAAAAGGAAGAAGAAGGCATCGCCATGAGCATGTGGAGAGGAGAAGAGAAGCGAGAGAAGTTGGGCACGGCACTTGGAACTTCTTTCTTCTCCTCCCCCACTCAAACCAAATCGCAAGTGGATTCTGGCTCATTGATAGGATCTTGAAGACACCCGGAACGCACCACACACAATACTACTTCGTTTTCTGTGCTCGTCAGCCGCTGTCTCGTGAGGGTCACGTGTGGTCCCCAGGTATATACATATGGACGAGACGACGGAACCTCTTGCCTTTGCCCTTGTGGGCTCCACGGTATCGCTTTGCCTCTGCCTTGCTACGTTAACCAGAACACATGGATAGATAGATTACTTTCACAAAATCCTCCCGTGCCCAGATTCAGTACAAACCTTTTTAATTCCCTTTTTTATACTTTTTTATTTTTAAATAAAATACTCTAAAGTACATTAAATTTTGAGAAAATATTATTTATAAAAAGGAAAATGATTAAATAGACCCTAAACTTTATACTAAAAGTCAATTAGACATTTAAACTTAAAAAAGTGTAATTAAATTCTCAAATATATTCTTTTCATGCAACTAAATTCACCAACCGGTTACAAACCTGTTATAGGCCGTCATTCTCATTCCAACAAAAAAATCTGACAAATCTCTAGCCACGACAACTTCTAATTGTCTTCTTCGGGAGAATTTTTGGTCCCCCTCTCCGAGAATGACCACTTTTGGTAGCCTTCTTCAAAGAAGGCGACCTTTTCTAGTCGCTTTCTCTAAGGAATGAGACATTTTCTGGTTGTCTTCTCCGGAGAAGGCAATCTATTATAGTCTCCATGTCTGTGTAGGCGACCAGTTCTAGTGGGCTTCTCCAACGATTGTGGCTATTTCTAAAATTTCTTCATTTTCTGGATTTGCAAGATTGATTGTAGGATTGTTGTAGTCTCGGCATCTTTTCAATGCGTCAAGTGTGTTACGATGTTCTATTGCCCTACATTGACATTTTTAATAATGAGTTTTAAATGTAACTACGTAAGGTAATGATCTAATTACCATTTACATATTATTATCAGCATAAAACATACCCGTCCTTTAGGTGTTATGCTCGAGATACTTTTGGCTCAACCATTATTGTTGAATGAATTCTTGTGGATAGAGAAATTCCTAGTTTATTTAAGAAATAAGATTAGATAAGATAGTTTATGGTTTTATTGAAACCGGGTCCGCCATAAACCGGGTATATGAGTATAGAATGGGGGTACGAAGAAAACATCTTTATTACCCGGGGAGCTAGGCCCAAAATAACACTTACAAAGCTCGAGATATTGGCCCAAAACGACGGCCCAAAGAATACATAAATAATAAATACTATAGTCCTAAGGAATTGAATAAAGCCCAAAATGGCAGCTCGAATAATAAATAAAATAGAACTAAATATGTTACCAACAGAAATTGAATACTAGCATGCCAACAAGAGAAAGAAAATTCATACCACTCAGCCAGAAGAGAGGTTGTAAACCAAGGGATGCCTTTTAAAGAAAGGGAAATGTGCCTATTTATATTGTTGGAGAACTCACGGATGATTGACAAATGGACGACATTGAGTTGCTTTTAATATTGGCCACACACATATCCCCACTACTTTGTTTTCAGTGCACTCCCATGCATAAGTGGAGCTTCCTATCCTTTAATCTTGGTGGTTAAGAACTTGTGTTGTTATGTTGAAAATCTTGGGTTTGAATTTTGTTGGTTGTACTTTCTTTAATATTTTGCTCCATGCTTCATTCTTTCCTTAACAATTAAAATGGATGCCCCGCTTGGGTCAATACTTTCCCAATAAATGGGCCGGTCCCATGTCCCCATCAATAGCAAATTTTTATACATTTTAAATCATCCTAATAAAAAATATGATTTACCCTTAAAGTGAACAACTGTAATGTAGTTCAGAGATATTACGGGGTAGTTTCATGTGTCAAATTTTTTGGTTATTTGAACACCCTCATTGTCAATAATCCCCTAGATAGTTAATATAATTGACTTCAAATTGTTTTTTAATGGTATTAATAAAATGCTTGGTAAAAAAATACTCCATATATAACATTACTTTGTATTATAACTTTGGTATTTAATTATACAAGATAGTGTAAAACGAAGACAATGGACAATGTAGTGAACATAATTAATTAGTGAATTTGAATGTAAGGAATCTTAGCATTGTAAAAAATAAAGACAATATAACTAATGAAATTATAGCTCTTTTTTTAAATTTTTTATAATGAATACAATTTTTTTTAATAATAAAGGCATTGTAGGCATCTAATTATAAATTAAAGAAATTCATATGTATTTTTTTTTTGTTGTAGCTACTCATTTATTTAATTTAATAAAAGTAATATAGTGGGGTACTTACTTTTCATCATCAACAATAACGAAGTCATTAATTTTTTTTTTTATTTCCATTCGTTGTTGAGACAAATTGTTTTGAAAGTTTGTCAACAATTACTACAATATTGATTCTTGCTATTTTTAGTATCCAATATTGTGTGGAGTAGAATTTTTGTTAATAATATTATCATAATGAGAATTATTGTGATAATATTATTTTAAAAAAAAAACAAAACAAAAAACCCACACTCAATATTGGATATTAAAAATAGCAAGAATCAAGTAAATGTTAACCTATCTACTATAACATGTAATTGATTCTTGCTATTTTTAGTATCATATCCAATATTGTGTGGAGTAGATTTTTTTTTTTAAATAATACTAGTATTTTCGCCCGTGCGATACACGGAATGGATTTGTTATAATATTAAAAATATTTGGATTAATATATAATTATTTAAATTAGATCATCAAATATTATATAGTGCAATTGAAGATATGTTTTGGATCATTTATATTTTTTGATGTTATTATTGCTTGAGTTTTAGACTCTACGCATGTGGTGTTACAACTTTGGATATTTTATATATCATTATTTATGATTTTTATAAATTGGGCAAATGTACTTGTTCTCTAACAACTCAGTTATAGGAATCAATTATTATCTTAAATCATTTGTATGGAACATATGTTTTTTGTCTAGATATATAACAATTTTGTAATTTAAAAAGAAAAGAAAAGAAAAAGAAAACATGAGTTAATTAATGCATTTTTTAGTTTTTCTTTCCTTTACAATTTTCCTTAAGAAAACATGAGTTAATTAATCTATCTGTTAAGCATTTAATTAGTCCAGTCAAACTAAGAAGAACTGAACTCAAATATATATTGTATGGTAAATCAAAAACAAAATAACCAAGGCTATTTTTTCAAACTCTTTGAAAACGAACAATCCATGTTTATTCTCTTCAAAGACGGTTGCTCAGGAGTAATTTCATCAACGGAGATGACTTCTAGATTTGTCGAATATGTAGCTTCCAGTGGTGTTATGCCCTGGTCAAAAATAATTATTAAAAAATCAAGGCTAAAAAAAAATTATTGCATGAGGTAGAACGAAATTGTAATTAAAAATTACCTTGATTGCTATTCACACCTCTGGGAGCCTTTAACACTCAAAATCCTTGAGTTTAAACATGTCTTTGGGAAAATCAGAATCATCTTAATCCGTAACGCTAATCAAAGTGTCATTATTCGTTTTCATAATGTACTTTTGCTCGCACGACTTAAACCTCATGTGAGAAGTTTGCACAACAAAATTGTGAATATTATAGATTTTTCCTTCCTTCAAAAGTTTGTTGAATTGTTTGACAAATTCTTTAGAAATTTGTAAATGGATACAAATTTCCTGAGGGAATTACCCATAAATATTAATATTAATATTAATTAATAAATAAATATTATAAATTTTATATTTTTTTCTATCATGAATATACTAAAAATAGTAATAATTTATTATGTTATTATATTCTGTGGATAACAAATTCATCATGTGATTATATTCTATGATGCATACTAAAGTTTGATTGTCTAATATGCAACATACAACATAAAGTAAAAATTCAGTATTCTAAAATAAGCCATTTAACTAATATACTATGAGTACGAGTCTAAATTATAGTATAAGTCTAAACTATAGTATTAATCCAATATTAATAAATAAATAATATAAATTTATATTCTATGAGTAACAAATTCATTTTGTGATTATATTTTGTGGATAGCAAATCCATTATGTGATTAAATTTTGTGATGTATATTGAAGTATGATTGTCTAACATACAACATAAATTCAGTATTCTGAAATAAAGCATTCAACCAATATAGTATGAGTATGAGTCTAAATTATAGTATGAGTTTAAACTATAGTATTAGTCCAATATTTTTAAAATTCAATGCTGTAAAGAAAGTGTATAAATGCAATATGTACCTTGGAGTCATAGAATAAGCATACCAGTGTTTGTTGGTTGATGGCAACACGTTGATATTCCTTGGCCAAATAACAACGCATCAACCGGAGCCTTATAGAGATTTTCCTTATCCTGAGGGACGTAATTTGACTCCATTACTAAGCAATAAAGAGAAAGATGAGAAATTACAGAGAATAATAAAAATATATAATGGTAGAATATAAGTCAATTAATGATCCTTTTATATATTCCGCCAATTAGTAATATCATATTCATTTTCAACCAATTATTCTTTTTTTTTCAGTCAATTAAAATATGAGAGCAGTGATATTTTTACCTAATTTCCGTTCCAATTTTAATTGATGATGTAGAATATTATTACTGAAATATTTCTGTTTCATTTTTAATTTCCGTTCCATTTTTAATTTACCTTTAATATTGTTTAAAATATGCCTTTACTATTGATATGTATACAATATTGTTATCGAACTATTTTCATTCCTTTTTTAATTAAAATGCAATGATCTGACCATTTCCTTTTTCATTTTAGTCAATTATGGATATTTTTTTTATTTGTAGTCAATTATTAATATTCATTTACTTTTATATATTCAATCAATTAGTAATGTCAGATTCATTTTCAGTTAATTAGTCAATTAGAATAATAGATGCACTAATATTTTCATTCCATTTTTAATTTACCTTTACTATTGATGATGTAGATTATTATTATTGAAATATTTCCTTTCTATTTTTAATTTACTTTTACTATTGATGATGTAGAATATTATTATTGAACTATTTCCGTTTCATTTTTAATTTCTGTTCCATTATTTAAAATTGTGAAAAATTTACGATTTAATTGTGATTTGATTTATTATACTGTGTAATATTATTGTGAAAATTTAAAATGCAATGATTTGACCATTTCATTTTACATTTTAATTAATTATGGATATTTTTTAAATTTTTAGTCAATTATTAATATTCATTTCCTTTTCCAATTGACATAATTTCCGTTCTCTTTTCTATTTTTAATTTTCAATCAATTATTAATATTCTTCTCTTTTCTATTTTTAATTTTCAATCAATTATTAATATTCATTTCCTTTTCCAATTTACCTAATTTCCGTTCCATTTTAAATTGATCCTTTTCCAATTTACCTAATTTCCGTTCCATTTTAAATTGATAATGTAAAATATTATTGTGAAACATTTCTATCATAATAATTACCGTAATTACTAATAATGAAGTATAATTAATATTATTTTATCATATTACTAAAATGCCCTTACGTTTGGGCAGAAAAATTTTGGAGGAGGATATTATTTTTATATATAGTATAGATATAGATAGATTCTATATTTGTAATTACTGTTATAAACGGATTTAATAGAAAAATTTAAGTATGAAGTTATGTTAAGAGTTTTAAAATATTATTATTATTATTATATTATTAATATTATCTTAATTTTGACTTCTTGTTGGCGCCGCTCTCTAGGGTTCCTTGTCTTCTCTCCAGGTTTTCTGCTTGCGCCGCTCTCATCCACAAGGCCGCCGCCTCCGCTTGCTTCGCGGAGGTGGTGACCGATTCTTCCATCCTCTTCCTCCCATTCACCGCCAGTAACTCCCTCCGCAACCATCTCCATCGCAGACGGTCCGCCTCCATCACGTGGTCTCTTGATTTTCACCCCGCCCATCGGTTGCTCATCCATCTCCATCGCCACCGGTCACTTCTCCCTCCTTCCATCCACCTCCTTTTCACGCTGCTAATTTTGGTTTAATTTTGACTTGCAACTTCTTTGTTTTCCCTGTTTCCGGTTGATTTCCCTTTTGCTATGTTTATGATTTTTAACTTTGCCAGCAGTGTATTTCCTTTTTCCATTTGCTTTGTTTACTAGAGTTTAAATCTGCTAGTAGTTTATGTTTATCTCTCGTTGTTTTGGCGAGCTTCTTTCTCTCGTTTTATTGGCGAGTTCCTTTTTCATAAAGTGTGAAACAATTTATTTGGTTATGTCGTATGTGAATCTCATCCTGGACACAGAAGATGACAATGTAGAAGAGACTCCTCTGAACTATGATGTGCAGTTCAACCCGATGGAGATATTGCCAATGAAAAGAAGAATGAAATTTGATACCCAGGTGATATACATCAACATCAAAGAAGCTGTAAGTTCTTTCAACTATTACAGCATCAAATTTGTGAAACAGTCCGCGAAACAAGTTTTATGTAGCATTGCTAGAAAAGTTATTTCAATGTCTGGCTGTAGAGAATATTTAATTGTTTCATTGATCTTCATTGTACACGTTTCAACTTATTATGATTAATGAATTAGCTTCGTACTTCAAAAATTATATTATTAATATTAGAGAAATTATATTCAAAGTTTTAGATTATTATTACGAAGTATTATATTATTATTATTATTATACTCTTAATAGAATAGGTAAGCAAAAAAACTTGATTACCCCGAATGACCCTGTTTTTTTTTATTTAGATCCCAATAAAGCACTTCATGGGAATGGACCCAAACAAAGAAAAAGCGAATTGTGTTGAAGTAAAAATGGTGTAGGGGAAACCGTTTATGTTTTTTTCTAAAAGAACAATTAATTAATTAATTAATTAATTTTTAATAGTTTTCTTTGTTTTCTGTTTTTTTAAGAATAGAACTCAGTTACGGTTGAGCTGCTACAATAATCTAAAGTGTTTGATTTCCTTGCACAAGTTGGAAAGCTTGAAGAGGCAGTGAATCACGGTAGAAGTGAATTTCACAAATTTAATAGGTTTACAGAATTCGAAGACTTAGTTAAGGAAATAGGGAATGCTTTAATTTGGGGCCATGTGCTCTACATAACTTCCACCAGTAGCATTTATCTTCTGGTTCTTCATGTTTCTTTTCCTTGGCACCTTCCATCCCACTCTTTATGAAAATTTTCTTATTGCGGGATAATAATAATAATAAAACAAAAAACAANATTATTAATATTCATTTCCTTTTCCAATTTACCTAATTTCCGTTCCATTTTAAATTGATAATGTAAAATATTATTGTGAAACATTTCTATCATAATAATTACCGTAATTACTAATAATGAAGTATAATTAATATTATTTTATCATATTACTAAAATGCCCTTACGTTTGGGCAGAAAAATTTTGGAGGAGGATATTATTTTTATATATAGTATAGATATAGATAGATTCTATATTTGTAATTACTGTTATAAACGGATTTAATAGAAAAATTTAAGTATGAAGTTATGTTAAGAGTTTTAAAATATTATTATTATTATTATATTATTAATATTATCTTAATTTTGACTTCTTGTTGGCGCCGCTCTCTAGGGTTCCTTGTCTTCTCTCCAGGTTTTCTGCTTGCGCCGCTCTCATCCACAAGGCCGCCGCCTCCGCTTGCTTCGCGGAGGTGGTGACCGATTCTTCCATCCTCTTCCTCCCATTCACCGCCAGTAACTCCCTCCGCAACCATCTCCATCGCAGACGGTCCGCCTCCATCACGTGGTCTCTTGATTTTCACCCCGCCCATCGGTTGCTCATCCATCTCCATCGCCACCGGTCACTTCTCCCTCCTTCCATCCACCTCCTTTTCACGCTGCTAATTTTGGTTTAATTTTGACTTGCAACTTCTTTGTTTTCCCTGTTTCCGGTTGATTTCCCTTTTGCTATGTTTATGATTTTTAACTTTGCCAGCAGTGTATTTCCTTTTTCCATTTGCTTTGTTTACTAGAGTTTAAATCTGCTAGTAGTTTATGTTTATCTCTCGTTGTTTTGGCGAGCTTCTTTCTCTCGTTTTATTGGCGAGTTCCTTTTTCATAAAGTGTGAAACAATTTATTTGGTTATGTCGTATGTGAATCTCATCCTGGACACAGAAGATGACAATGTAGAAGAGACTCCTCTGAACTATGATGTGCAGTTCAACCCGATGGAGATATTGCCAATGAAAAGAAGAATGAAATTTGATACCCAGGTGATATACATCAACATCAAAGAAGCTGTAAGTTCTTTCAACTATTACAGCATCAAATTTGTGAAACAGTCCGCGAAACAAGTTTTATGTAGCATTGCTAGAAAAGTTATTTCAATGTCTGGCTGTAGAGAATATTTAATTGTTTCATTGATCTTCATTGTACACGTTTCAACTTATTATGATTAATGAATTAGCTTCGTACTTCAAAAATTATATTATTAATATTAGAGAAATTATATTCAAAGTTTTAGATTATTATTACGAAGTATTATATTATTATTATTATTATACTCTTAATAGAATAGGTAAGCAAAAAAACTTGATTACCCCGAATGACCCTGTTTTTTTTTATTTAGATCCCAATAAAGCACTTCATGGGAATGGACCCAAACAAAGAAAAAGCGAATTGTGTTGAAGTAAAAATGGTGTAGGGGAAACCGTTTATGTTTTTTTCTAAAAGAACAATTAATTAATTAATTAATTAATTTTTAATAGTTTTCTTTGTTTTCTGTTTTTTTAAGAATAGAACTCAGTTACGGTTGAGCTGCTACAATAATCTAAAGTGTTTGATTTCCTTGCACAAGTTGGAAAGCTTGAAGAGGCAGTGAATCACGGTAGAAGTGAATTTCACAAATTTAATAGGTTTACAGAATTCGAAGACTTAGTTAAGGAAATAGGGAATGCTTTAATTTGGGGCCATGTGCTCTACATAACTTCCACCAGTAGCATTTATCTTCTGGTTCTTCATGTTTCTTTTCCTTGGCACCTTCCATCCCACTCTTTATGAAAATTTTCTTATTGCGGGATAATAATAATAATAAAACAAAAAACAATAATAATAAAACAAAAAGTCACCATCATCTTTATCAACACCCATTCCTTTTGTTTTTCTTTTCCTTTTCTTTTCTTTCTTCTTCCTTTTCTTTTCTTTCTTCTTTCCTCTCTTCTCATAATAATAATAATAATAATAATAATAATAATAAGAAAAAGAAGAAAATGTTACCTGCCATTTCATCATCTTCTTCTTCGACCGGCGGGGAAAGAGAGGTAACCGGAGGAGGAGAACTCGTTGAGGAGGAAGAACTTGCCATTGTCGCAGATCCGCCGCCGCCATTATTCGCCTCTCATCTACGAAGGAGAGGAGAGTTCACAGTATATACTATTTAAAATAAAAAAAAATACATATGCTACAAAAACAACCAAAACCATTGTGGCATATATATATATATATATATATATATATATATATATATGTAATAATAATTGATTGCTAAATTTATGAAAATATATATGGTTAACTAATATAATCAATAATTTATCCAAAATAATTGTCCAATTTACCTTACAATCAATAAATAAATTAATAAATTAATAAATAAATAATTAATTAATAAAATCAATATTTTGACTAAAATGCCCTTAAGTTTGGGCGGGAAAGTTTGAGAGGAGGATAATACTTTTATATATAGTATAGATAGATATAGATTATCACAATAATACTCATTATGGTTATATGTAGTGAAAATATCAAGGGCAAAAGGAAATCAAAGGTACTGTATTTATTAACGGTTGTGAATTAATATTCATTGCAAGTTAATTATATAACACTCATTAAATAATATAATTTTCTTTATATGAATATGCTTATCACATTAACTTACATAGGATTAAAAGGTTTAAAGTGATACATAGGATTGTAAACATATGAGAACCACCATCTTTATGAGTCCATAAAAACTACGCAGTCAAGTGCATTAAAAAAATTAAATATGTGAATAAAATTAGTTAGAGTTTAAAATTCGCTCGTGTGCATATGTGATATGTGTTGTGTGCATATGACATTTCATTGACAATTTATAATATAAAATTTAATTTCAGTACACATTTTTAAATAATTGGTATAGATTTTTTGTCCTCACTAAAATATATGGTGATAATATTGTCATTTGCCACCAAATCCAACATCATTAACCTGAAGGCGTGGAAAGTATTGCCACGAGCCCACGACGGCGGAGAACGAATCTAGTCGGTCTTCTTTGGTAGGCGAACGTTGTTTGATCGAGACTATAGATAGTATGTGGAAACGATGAACTTAATTTTTGACGAATTTGTATAATTTAGTTAATATAAAAATTTGTGTGGAATGGTTTTAAGTTAAATAGATCCTAAATATATAATGCCTTATAGTAAAATTATACAGTATTACTTTTATAAATTTAAAAGTATTGCGTTTTTAATTCTTTACTAGTAAAATCCTGAAGTAATATTTTACTTTGAAAATATAATTCTTGTAAATTGTATGCTACATATTCGAATTGACTAAATAGGTCCCTAAATTTTATTTAAAAAGTTAATTAAATTTTAAAATTTTTAACACTTGCAATGAAGTTAATCAATATGTTAGTTGTCAGAGTATAGCCAAAATCTTAGTGACATGTTATTATAGGTTCAGTTTTTTAATTTAATGTATAAAAATAACATTTTAATTAATTCAATTACACTTTTTAAAAATTTAAAAATCTAAATAACTTTTTACATAAAATTTAGAGATTTATTTTATTATTTTATCATTTTCCTATAATATAATATTGGTTGAATTGATTAATTGAAAGTGTGAAAGACATTTCCAGAATAATCCAGCCCCACATACTCTCCTATTCCAACTTCAGTTGATGATTACTGCTCTGGCGACTGCTGAGCCATGACAGTGTTGTGTTACACAGTGCATATATAGTAGACGTCCATTACCATCGTGAATTGTTTTTAACTGTTTTTTTTTCTTTTTTTCTTTTTTCCCTATAAATTTTTTCACATCAAAATTCACTTTTGCAGAAAATAAGACCGTGTTTAAATGAAAATGGTACGTCCAGGAAACAACTGAGATCGCATGACATTCGTAATACGTGTATAAATCTAACGGATGAGAAATACTGATTGTTTTAAAAAAAGCAGTGGCATTTTCATAAATAATTGAACATCAAAGTGAAAGTAAAATATATTACAAGTGCAAGTAGCATTTTCATATAGTAAAATGTATTACATGCAAGTAAAATGTACACTGAACATCAATACTAAGTGCACTTAACGTTATAACTAGTTGCACCTAACGTTAAGTGCATGCAAGTAAATACTTCATTTGTCCTATTTTATATGTCTTACTTATGATTCATTAGTCAAATCAATTTTTTTTTTGTTTATTTTCTTTAGAATTTTTTAATTATTTTTAAATTTAATTTCTAAATATATAAATTTTGTATACTAATATTGAACTTAATATTAAGAAAATTTGAATTAAAAATAACTTTAGTCAAATCTTGTTAATCGAATCAGACACATAAAGGGTGTGTTTGGTTCATAAATTTAACTATCAGGAATGGAAATCAAAGTCATTCTTATTGTTTGGTAGACATGTTTCTAGAACACTGCTACTATGAGATTTGATTACCCCTTAATTAGAAAACACATTCCCTAATAAAATAAGGGTTTCATTCCATTATTCTCCTCCTAATTGGTAATTTGATTTTTATGTTTGGATTAGTGCTTTTAGATTTTTTTTATTTTTTATTTTGTTCATATTAGTGCTTTGGATGTCTTTATATTAGAATAAATTGTCTTGACTTTTTATTTTTGTATTTTTAAAACCTTTATTCTCATTATAAGATCATACATAACCAAACAACAATATTGGTAATCATTTCAATTTTACCCTACTACCAAACATACATGAAAATATTTTCACAAAAACCTATTATATGTTTATCAAGTATTTGATTCTCATTCCGATTTTGATTTCGAATTCTATGTGCGAACCAAACACATCCAAAATGAGACGGAGAGTATATATATATTCAAAAATTTTCCCCTTCTTTCTCTCCTCCCCCTCTTGCCATTGAGGTTTCTCTTCTAGAGTGCCCGGGCCCACATCTTGGCTTTTGCGCAAGAGAAAAGAAAACACCACCAAAATGCAAGTGCAATGTACATCATAGTCATGCAACCCTACTTTGATTTATTTAACTTAGGGTGTGTTTGGAAGTCCGGAAAATGACTTCCGAAAATAATTTTCCGGGCTTTGGGTGTTTGGCAAGCATTGGAAAACCCAGTCAACGGAAAATGTTTTCCGTTGACTGGGGAAAATAAGCTTCACATTTTCCGCCCACAACAACACACACACACATCACCGTTTCCGGCGGAAACCAAGTGCTCTGGTTCCCGGCGAGGAACCAAAGCTCTAGTTCCCGGCGAGGAACCAGAGCTCTGGTTCCTCGCTGCGGGAACCATAGTGGTTTTCGGCGGAAACCAGATTTGGTTTCCGCCGGAAACGGGGGGTTTAATTTTAATTATTATTATAAATTATAAATATTATTTTAAATATTATTATAAATATTTTAATATTTTAAATAAAGTATTAAAAATATATAATTATATATTTCTATCCATTTTCCGGAAAATGAACCAAACACACAAATACATTTTTCCAGAATGCATCCAAACACTGAAAATTAAACCATTTTCCGGAAAATGACTCATTTTCCAGAAAACATTTTCCAGAAGTCATTTTCCTGCTTTCCAAACACACCCTTAAAAGTATTACTACGTATATTATTGTTCAGATAAAGACAACTTATTATTTTATACACTTAATAAGAATATTTAATTAACACCAATAAATTTGTAGTCTAGTGGCACAAAGTTACTCTCTTATATAGAGATCATAGATGTGAACCTCAATGAAAGTGGTATTGACTTTTTATACTTCAATAGATTAAAAAACAGTCCTGAATAATTGAATAAATACTACGCTCTAAAAGAGTCAATATATAGTACTAAGAAAATATTTTTTTAAATTAAAAAAAAAAGAATATTTAATTAACAATATAGTAGTCCACAGCGATTACCTAATAAATAGGAAGATGGCATGTATTAAATAAACACATAACACGTGCACGTGCATGTTTTGAAGGAAAGTGACAATTATTAAATTAATTAGAGGGTTCAATACTTCAATGGTTCATGCACTAGTACAATTTATTTAATTTAAATTTAATGATAAAACAAATTGAAACGGGTCTGAATCAATCAATTTTAATAACAAACAAAATCAAAATAATGTAAATAATTTAAAAAGGGACAAGCTAAGAATTGTTAGGTAATTAATTACTTCTTGAATAGCTTGTGTATTACAAGAATGTAGTAATGAAACAAAGAAAATCCTCACTAAGACAAAGAGCATACTAATTAAGTTAGTCGCACTAAATAACTCCCGGTCCGACAAATAGGACGCTCCATAAAATTAGGTCTTTCTTCATCCCACACGTCAGTCTACTCTAGAGGCCGACCTAATCTACCGAGCATCTTCATGGCCTCTGCTTCCCATATCGTAACCGAGCTTAAGTCACGACCAGTCAACCTTGCGACCGTGAGCCAACACGACCTCCACTTCTTTGGGTAGTGTTTGATTAAACTAGGGTCTCCCTAATACATTTTCTAAGTTTATACCTAAGTCGGTCATCAGCAGCCTGCTTCACCTTGAATTACGCCATGTTTCTTAGGTTAAAAAAGTTGAATTGAATATAATCTAATATATCCATCAAAATGCACTAATTAAAAAAAATAGAAAGTGCGTTCAAAAGATGATTTCATTGCACTTTTATCATTCCGTATTTGAAGATTTACTTTAGATTATTATTTTTATTCTACCCCTTTTGACTTCTTTTTGCTGAAGTGGACGCTTATATTAAAAAAATAAAAAAGAAATATTAACGTGGC
Source organism: Ipomoea triloba (assembly GCF_003576645.1). Taxonomy (NCBI): domain Eukaryota; kingdom Viridiplantae; phylum Streptophyta; class Magnoliopsida; order Solanales; family Convolvulaceae; genus Ipomoea; species Ipomoea triloba. The sequence continues at coordinate 6,489,805 of NC_044923.1, read as the reverse complement.
AACCATTATAGTAAAGTAAAAAATCAATTTTGACTATAATTGAATCTTATTAGAAAACAACAACAATAATAATCATCTAAAAATCTACAATCTACCATCTACAAACCTAATAAGAACCAACAAAATTAAGCCCATAACGAGAACTAAAAAATGTTCGTGTAATTATTTGTTAAAATGAATGGTCTATATTATTTCGATTTTAGTATATTTTATTATATTTTTTGTACTTTACCATCTATTATATCATTTACGTATCTTAAATACTCATACATTCCGTCAGTGTAAACTTTAGTATTGAAATATTTCATTAATTATTTATTATTCTTGACTTACTCATTGATTTTCATAAGGAAGGTCTTAGGTTTGGACCACATCCCAATCAAAATTGACATAATTTTTAAACATATACTATGAATATATTAGTGTGTATTAAAAATACAATATAAAAAATTTAGCATGAACTTTAATTTGATCAATTAATTAGAATTACGCATTGACATTGATGAAACGGTACACCTAATTTACAATATATATTCAACTAACACAAATGAGAAACTATGCCTATTATCATTAATTGTCTTTTTAGGAAGGAGTATTTGGTTCTGTTTTTGAAGGTGCACTCCGCCAAGACGCTAAAATTGCAGTGAAACACACTAGGGGACTAGATTAAATAAAAAATTCATTTCTGGCAGAAGTGGCAAACAAGAGGAAACGTGGATCATGTCAATTAATTAATAGGGTTTTGTGTTGCAAAAATTATGCTTGGGTACTATCCAGCGATGATGTTTCCCTCTAAAATTGTTATTACACTAGCTAATTTTATGTAAAATTATGTCACGGATCGATCATAGCTATTTCTTGAAATATTACTTTTATGATTTCATTAATAATTAATTAGGAGATTAAACCTACACTGCTACACAATGACCATACCTGAATCAATCACAAAAAGTAAAACTAATTAATATTGAGGAAAAAACAGAAATGTTATTGGGTGATTTGGAGAAAATAACTTATTGTTTCAAAAAATTGATCAAAAAAGCTGTTTTAAATAACTTTTTGAATTTTAGCGTTTTGAAGCAATAAACTGTTATAAAAAATTGATTAACCAAACACTCATATTGATTGTTTAAACAAATATTTTTAACAGAGTCAATAGTACTTAAAAAATTTCTAATAATTTTATTTCTGTCTATCAAATAATACAAAATTTGAATTCTTATTTTTTTTTTCATTTTTTTTTCACGAAATTATAATTCTTTTACTCTTTAATTCCATGATTACAACCAAAAGGCATCATTATAAGACAGCCGACATGCATGTGCCATCACAGTCATAAAATCCAACTTCGATTCCTTTAACTTAAAAATAATGACAGCTTATTATTTTATACGTGAAATAAGAATATTTAATTTAACAAAAATTCATAGCCGGAATCTAAAAAATAAGAAGATGTGGTCAAATAAACACGGTCAGGTGTGTTCAAAGGAGGGTTATGCATATCATTATTGTTTCTTTGCTCTTTTATTTCCTCGTATCAATTTTTCTTTTAAGATTCTATTATGATGATTATCTTTTCAAACATTCTTTGTTGATAAAGTGTGTATATATATTCAATTGAGAACTAATAGTATTGTAACAACGTGTGAACTAATATCATCCATCCATATAAGATGATTAAGGGCTAGAAATTAATGAAATAAATATATAGTTGTATTTATGTAATTATGGTAATGCATTTGGAAATACTTCTCCAAGGCACATTAGCATGACATACTCCTCCTGTTCGAATCGGGGTTTGTAACCAAACTCCTCCTAAGGAGGATAGATAGGGAGATTCGGGTGAGATCCAACTTTCGATCACTCGTGGGATCCGAGCGGTCCGGGAGGGACCACCACGGCTCATCTCTTCTCGAGAATCCATACATCCCTTATCAGTGTATGGACAGCTATCTCTCGAGCACATGTTGAGGTTCGACCTCAATGGGAAAAGAAAATGGAACACCTAACAATGCATCTTCATAGACCAAGAACTACGAGATCAACTATTTCATTCTGGGGTGATGGATGGATCATACCATTTGAGCCGTTTTTTCAATAATGCATTCGCGGATAACTAACAGTGCACACACATGACTGTATTATTATAAAAGTACATTTTAAGTGCATTGCCAAATTGTTCATGAATTTACTATCCAGCATTGACAAACATACTGTTATAAATACGAAAATTTCATTGTAATTTTTCCTTGTCATTTTTAATATTTATTTATTTATTTATTTATTTTTGCATGACTCCCCTAGACCCCTACCCCGCCAGTTTTTTTTTTTTTAACATCAAAGGAGAGGGGACTGCACTAAGCGCACCAATGCACATCCTCACAACCTACGATTCATCACCCCCTCCCGACAAATATCCCTAGCGACAAAAAAATAATAATAATAATAATAAAAAGAGAAATCCCTAAACGCATACGAGCTAGTCGCCCTCCAACCAATGCACAACCCAATCGTTATCACTAAATGCACCGATGTGAAAACCATTATCATTAAGTACGCCAATGTGAAAAGGTAAATTAATTACTTACACTATTAAGTGCAAATGATTGCATTTTAAGTGATTTTACTTGTACACTTGCATATGTTACTTGCACCTTTAACACATGTTACTTGCACACACAGTTCCATTTATTTCCAAAAATGCTACCATATTTTTTTTAAAATTACGTCTGATTCCGTTAACCTTCTTAGACGGATGACTCATATATATATATATATATATAAAACAATTTTTTTTAAAAGGTGATTAAGACTTAACTTTCGTGATGCTGCTTATTATTCTCAGCTTAATTTTACATAACTTTTTTTTGAAACAATTTTTACATAACTTAATCAAATGATGTGTTACGTTTGAATTAATATTTTAAATTAATAATAAAATTACACTTATTATTTTATATATTTATGCACAGGAGACTGAAACACACATGTGACTGCTGACCAGACGAAGAGACGACCAACAACACAGCCGGCATGTAAGTGCAAATAATTGTTATCATACAACCCCCCCACTTTGATTTGATTAACTTAAATATTATTCATCGGAAAAAGACAGCCTAATTATTTTATACATGAAATAATAATATTTAATTTAAAAAACAATTAATAGCCAGAAACTAACAAATAAAAGGATTTCATTAAAAAGAAAAAGAAACAAAAAACACAGACCACGTGGTGTTCTATGAAGAAGACAAATTAAAAAGTGGCTCATGCATATCATTATAATTTATTTATTTTTTCTATTTTAATAATGCGCAAAATGAAAATAAAAGGTCATTTCAAAAGCCTAATTATTTCTTTGCACTTTTATTACTCTGTATTGAGATATAATATTTAATTTATTGTATTATTATGATTATTTATTGAACCTTTTTGTTGATGAATCGTTGATTTATATTATATTTTCCTCTCAAAATTATCTCTTAATTTTTACTTCTTATATGTCGTCGTTATATTGAATTCTTCTTTCTTTTTTTTTTTAATATTTGATTATTATGTTAAACTTTTTCTTTTGGGTGATATCTTTTTATTTAAGTCATAATGAGGTGAAGTATTATAACTCGATCACCGTTAATGAATAATTTTTTAAAAAAGTTTATAGATATATTATGTTCAGTGGTGAATATAAACTGTAATTTTAGAATATGAAAATAGCATTCTTTTTAGAAAAAAAATATCTTTTTTTTTGCATATAAGAGCATCCATACCAGTGTTTTTTCTCAGTTATTGGAACAATGCTTATACATGTGGATGAGAAAGAAGAGAAGAGAGAGAAGAAATTGGTTCCTCCGCAAAGGAAGGATATTGGAACACTAATGGAGCAGCACAAATATGAAATACCAAAGCCAAGTGCAACTCTCCCGTGTGGCAGCCACCAAACGCGCCTAGCGGGCGCGCCTGACAGATGACTTTTTAATTTATTAAATTTATTTTTTTCCTCTCATCTCATTTTCTTTTTCCTAATCACACTTACAAAATTTCTCAAAGGAGGTATGTAGAAAGTGTAGGTTGACCAAATTAAAGTGGACATTTGTTACAAGTCAATTAGCGTAATAGTTTGCTTCCCTATGGATATGAGCAATATAATATGGCATTTCCAAATAAATTTTTTTTTTTTGATAAATTCACAGGGTCTTTCTCTCCGTCCGTTTAACGGTCCGGGGTCTAGGAGAATCGTCACTTGTGAAAATTGAACCTGGGTTCTCCCGAAATTCCTCCCCACGAAGAGAGCTCACTTGCCACTTGAGCTACCCCACTGGGTTAACATTTCCAAATAAATGTCGAATGTGGAAGAAATGATCATTTTTGTTTATGCGTGATTTAATTTTTCAACAACCATTTACGAATTGCTATTCACTACCATATCTTTATGCCTCATATTCCATGCACACATAAATTCGTTACGATTTTTCCATGATATTAAACACAACTTCTCCTAACCAGAAATTTTTTGAATTTAATTATCAAAATTAAATGGACCAATTAAGTTTTAAAATTTAATGATTACTTCTGATTATAGGTATGTGGAAAATAGGGCATGTTGTCATGTTACGTTAAATTGATAGGCCGTTCCAAACACAACCAATGTAATGATCATATTGGGCCACCACCCATAAGGCATTTTCAATAATGTGAGGTTTTTAAGAGATTTTGCAGTGTGATTTAGAAAATAGAAAATAGGAGAAAAAAAAATCAAAATCAATTGATTTTTTTTATAAATAAATAAATTTACGCGCCCACCCTGTGCGCGAGACTTGCGCCTCACGCAAGGTGAGGCGCAACTCTCTTCCTCATTTGTGGACCCCATAAGCTTTGGCAAATTTCGGCGACTTCGTTCCCTAGTGAGCTCAAATAGCGACAGGCAACCATCAACTTCCCCCTCCCAAACGGTGATAGCTCAGACGGTAACTAGAGCTTCTTTTCCGGCGAATTGTAGTTTCGGTAATGGTGGTGTGATAACAAGACATGGATAACGCCGGCGACGACCTCCGCTTCTCGATGAAGACGACCGGCGACAAACAAACCCCCCGGTGTAGCAGTTTCTTCTCCGGCGTTCCTTCCAGCTAGTTGAGGCATGAGTGGAATTTCCGGCAAGGAAGCAACCTCAGCTTCTCCTTTTGGCTAACGGTGATGGCGAACAACAGCAGTTTCGACATAGAGAAGCAATGTACAGGGTGGAAGAAGAAGGCATATGAAGAACGTGGTTTTGTATCCTTTTTTATTTCTTTAATTTATTTTTTTTATGCTAATGTGGCGGCCAAGTACCCACTCCAAAGCTTATGTGGCGAGCCATGTAGGCATTTACCGGCTCTTACCGGAAAGGTAATCGGATAATGGGGTCGGACGACTCAAAATTGTGGGTTCATGTGTTCAATTACACTTTTAAAAAGTTCGTGGGCCTAATTGACTTTTCTCGAAATATTTAGGGGCCTATTTGTACCTTTTCCCACAATGATATTATAATTATAATTACTTTACAAATAAAAATAATCCATATGTTTAAAAAAGTGACTAAAAATTACGGTGTAATAAAAATCTAATATTAAATACGGAGTATATAAAATCGAATGAACAAGAATAGAGTAGACAAAATTTATTCTCAGACTGCCAGAGTTGATATGTACTGCTAAATTTGTTCCAAGTGCTTGTGACTTGTGATTATCAAAATTGTTTCTGTAAGCGGATATAGATATATATATATTTTTTAATTGTACAGTGTAATATAATGATTTGAATTTCGAAGTGGCAGACATTTGCTAGAATTCTGAAATATTTTCTAGGATAATGATCACCTTTTGTTGACAAGATTTATCATGTATTATAGGTTCCATGTCAACAAAATGTATTCAGCCCACGTTCATCTGAGATTGCCAAAGGGTCAGACAATATAGGCAAACACAAAATGAAATTGTTCCAGCAACCAGAAAAACGAACATCTATGTATTGAGGGTTCATACATCCTCAGAATGTTTGTCTATTAACTACAATTTTAATTTGTTTGTTCCTTTAGGCTACATCAACGTGTGAACAAAAAATTGGTATCCTATTATATACATCATCAAATACAACCGCACAATTAGCACTTAGTTTGATAGTCAAGACAACCGGCCTGAATGAGCACTTGCCAAAACTTGGAGATGTACAATTCTCTGCTATCTAACTCAAGCTTCTGATACAGTGGTAGTGGTAGTGGTAGTTGGTAATCTCAGCAAATGTTATAGTAGCCTGTTATGTGCCTCAATCAAGGCAACTTTCTCCTGCAAAATTCAGAATTCTATTATTGTAAGAAGATCAAGGAAGCCGAGTTGTTATTGAGTGCGTTGTAGGATGTACCTGAGGGGGCATTTGGTTCACCTCATCTCACATAAACCCAGTAATGTGAATATTGTAATATTATATTTCTCTTCTTTGGTTGAAACGGATGTGAAAGGTCACTGTATAGAATATGATATTCTCGAACTTGTTTTTAGTTCATTTAGGTAACATCTACAAAAATTACATCCCCTCACATTCTTAGGTTATGAAAGATTCCCAGGAACGTTATAATGTCAAAACATTTTTTGAACCAAACGCCCCCAATAGTCACTAGAGATATGTGTATTAAAGTCTTGGGGTATCTTGATGCCATTTTTTGCAACTCAAGTTTACAAGACAAAGAGAAAGAGTACACATACCTCAGTTGATGCAGTAGGCTCAGGTGGAAACCAATGCATAAGAACTCCTAGGTGTATCACAGCAGGTATAAGTTTGAACAAGATAGGAGTTGTAACCTGTGTAATATTTGACATTGCAAAAGTCAGACTAGAAAATGAGAGAGAGTTGGGACCATTCAGTGAATAGAGACTTGAGGCTCTTACGAGACTAAGAGCAGTTGTTCCAAGAAGAAGGAGGTATATCTTGCCCTACACAATTAATACAACCTCATTTAGTAGAACACGTATAGCAATACTGATGATTAGCTGAGGAGGAATTAGTCAATTTATCAAAGAAACCCCTTGTTGAATCACCATATAAATGCTTTAAAAGTAAAAACAAATTTATTGATGAAAAACAAGCACAGGTTCCATTTGGGCATTGATTCAATATCTACAAAAGTAATCATGAAAGAATAAAAAGTTAAAAACTATCAAGATTGAACTCTACCAGATTTTGTATTTTTGTGATACCTATATGTGCAGACAATGAACTCAGTTCTACAAGTTTACACCATCATTTCAACGAAGTAAATTATGTCGAATGGGATGGTAGGTAAATTATTGGATAAGTGAGGAGTGCTGGTAGAAAAGAAATTACCCCAACAATGTTCAAGTTTGATGCACGACTTAACAATACAAATGCAAATTCTCCAATTTGTGCCAGCAAAAGTCCAACCTGCACAGGTTATCACAACTCAAATAATAGATCAGGTGTTCAATTTTTTACCTGATAAGAAAATTGAAATGGCCAACTTACAATAAATGATGTTCGAATGTTATATCCAAATGCCTTTGTAATTGTAGCAGTAACAGTAGTCTTAACAACAATAACCAGAATAACAGATGCAAGCAATATATCCACATGCGTCCATAGGAAGTGTACATGTATGAGCATTCCAATACTAGAAAGGAACAGAGCAGCAAAGAGGTTACGGATTGGTTCCACCTGCAATATGCAAAATTGTGTATGTAAAGACATCTATCAGGTTGTAAAGACTCCAGGACAATCAGCTGATGTGCTTCCAATGCATATTTGGATAGCAAAAATGTGTTTCCTGCATTATATTTGTAAGTATCTATGCACTGGCAGATCCATATGAAATTCAAAGTCCTAACAATGATTGAGACAATTGTAAAAAATACCATGTACATATACAATTTTGATCATACAACAGCGTATATGTTATTGTAAGTTGCTTATTGTTAATAAAATATTTTAATTTTAAATTGTAAATTTAATACTAAGTGTATCCTCAAATATAATATGGAGTCCCTTTTTTCTAATAAAATCTTTTCTAACGGTTTTAGGTACATATGAAGGAGGAAAGGGAGGGGGGAGGGGGGTGTATCCACCACCAGATCTATACTTTTCAAACTTAGCAAAAAGCATATTAGTTAAATGTTTGCAAATAGAGAAATTTCCAAAATATAATATTTTGGAAATTGTTTATTAAATGGTGGTTTCGAAAAATCAGCACATAAAAGCCACCTTCATATTCTCATAATGTGACTTAATTTCACATTCCTAAAATCTTAATTTTTCATTTGAATTGCAGGATAAACACTTGAAATTCAAGGCACACACCAAAAAGGAAAATCACTATTTTTAAAAGTTTTCTTGTCCCCTTTTTTTTTTTGGACCAAAGCTTCAAAAACCATCATACCAAAAATTTTTAAGCATTTCTCAATTCATCGCTCTGGAGCCAAACCTAATTTAATCAGTGCAAATTGTGTATTCTCTCAATCATCTACCAAAATGAGAAATTAATGTCATGTGTTGATAAAGTATTTATGTCAGAATCCCAAAATGTGACACCAATAATGCATTTTGAGGGTCTACTTGTCACACTTTAAGTGCCAATTTTTTTATAAATTAAAATTCTGAGTACAGTCTTAGAATAACAATATTTTGGAAATTTCCTCTTTATGAGAACATAACTCAAAAAAAAAAAAAATGTTAGGAAAAATGAACCTGCTCTAATGTATGTTGTGCAAAGTCAGTGGTAGATATCATGACTCCAGCCACAAACGAACCCAACTCAAGACTGAGCCCCAACTTGTCACTGCACTGAAAAATCAAAGAATGGCATGCTCAATATACGAAGATGGTATACGATTATCATGACACAATAAGAAGAAACCACTGATATTCATGTAGCCTGCAGATTGAGATCAACCCCAATGATCCCATCTTAGTGAAGAATAGAGACCAAGTCACACTAACCCAAGCAGATAATAAGCAGAACGCCACTGCAGCTAGTTGATATAATTCATTGGTCTGCAAATAAAAAAACATGATGTAGAAGCTCCATAAAATTGTAATGCATGCAGCACTAGCTCATCTACTTACTCATCTTCAGCATCAAATACTTCCTTGGATGATAATTTAGTTATGTACTTCACATCAACTAAAAGCATAAGTTGTTGGAGGGGGAGAAGTTTATAGTATTTTATTATCCTCAACAATAATATAGAAAGATTTTCCACAATCAAATTAACCATAAGAAAATAACATAAAAGAATAAGCATGACTGCATGAACATATGCCACAATTCCTGTTGAACCTAGGATTTACAGTCCTTTAGTAAAGCATCAATAATTCAGCTGGCTTTGTAGATTCATAGAGGTCCAGGGACAACCCTAACATGCTGCTTAGGAAATAGAGTTTGCATAGCAATATTAAACTTGTATAGAGAAATCATAACAATGGTAGGGTATAAGTACAAAAATTACTCACCTGAGAAGATATCTGAACCATTAACTTCAGAAAACGAGGAACAAAAGACCAAGTTAGTACAGATGCAGCAGTGAGAAAGAGGGATAGGATCAGCAGCCTACAGCAGAAAACAAAAGCAAGTTAGCACAAGCAAGGAGCATTTTGCTCATATAAGTGCTTGTACAAATGTGAAAGCAAACAAAAGCTAAGCTTACAGTCTTCCCATCGCAAACAACCCTTGCAGAATTCCACTATTACCTCCAAGAACAGGAAGCAAAGCAAATAATAAACCAACAGCACAGTCCTAGCAGGAAGAGACATAAGAAAAAGTATAAGGCTTTGGGGTGGAAAATAATGTTATTCAAATATGAAGATAGGCTATCAGGAGGGGAGATAAAATGGGAATAGTAAGTCATGCATAACTCAGAATATGAATATTGGGCATAGCAATAGAATAGTGTGATTACCTGGAATATAAGTGTACCAATTGTCACTTGACCATGTATAGAATTATTACTGTTCCGCTCAACCAGAAACTTCACCACCTGTTGATTCAATGATATTCAAAGTGGAGAACTAGTGGGGTTGACCCCACTATAAGACAAGGATTCACTGATAATGATTATTAGCAGAAGAAATATACCACTGCTGTTGAAGACATAGAGAGAAAGCAACCTACAAACACACCCTCTGATAATTTTGCTCCACATAACTACAACAGATTGGAAAACATGGATTTAAGCATACTTGTAGCAAGTTAAGAAAAGATCAAATCTGAAATTCATACCATTGCAGTTATGCCACAGAAGAACATGAAGATAACTATTTGAAGTAGTCCTCCAACCACTGCAACAGGGCCCACAACTTTTAGCTGTGTGGGGAAGAACAAGTTAATTAACTTCTCTAAACAGATGAAATGCTAAAAGAAATGCAACTAGAAAACTATTAGAGAAGAGAGCAATATCATAAGGAGAGCCAAAGCACCTTTGTCAAAGAGAACTCCAGACCTAAAGCAAACAGAAGGAACACAACGCCAAACTGCGCAAAGGTCTCAACCTGTAAAGTGTGATAAGAGAGAAATGAACCCCTCTTGCAACCAGTCTCCAGGAAATCATAATGCAAAGGCAAAATGCAGCAAAAATATCCAAGTACAGATGCGCATTGGTATCACAGCATATGGGAAAATATTAGTGTCACAAAATACTTGCTCAAAATTCATTGTGAAAAGCAGGACTGCATAATAATACTTAAATATTTACTTGTGGGAATATAAGTTTCTAGTAAATTATGTCTTCTCAAAAGGAATCAAGCATTCTTTTCTTCACTTTCTTTTAGGGAGGAGGAGAGGGTGGGGTGGGGAGTATCACAGTTTATTAGCACCTGGAATACATACCTGTACTATTTCCTTAATGAATTTCAAACCCCCAGGTCCAATTATAGAACCCGCTAAAAGATAGCCAACAATAACCTATCATAGCAACCATGTGTTACACAGTGAGTTTGGAACAAACGCACAAAAATATAAGAAAATGGCAAAACCATAAAAAACACATACTGGTTGTCCCAAACAGGAAAATATAATTCCACCTATGGCAGCAGAGACAATAACAACCACCAAATCAGAAATAAGCCTACAAAATACCCAAGTTAGCATATGAAATAAAGCTCCTCAATTTTAAATTTTCAGCGCTAAAGTGTACAAGCGTAAACCATCAAGAGAATTAAGGTGAAAAAGAAAAGGATTAACCTCAGATCAACTTGAAGCACTGGATATTTTGATTTCTTATTTGACATGACAAACATATTGTCCTACAGTTAAATAAAGATCATCAGGAACTGCATGCAGGAACATTTTGCAAAAAGCTCTGGTCAAGTACTAGCTGTCAGTTCACCTTTTTGTCTATCAATGTTGTCATATCTTCAGAATTTTCATTATCCAGGGAAAAAACATCTTGAAATTGAAAAGATTTAGTACCACTGAAATTGAAAGGCAAAAGAAATTAGTAGATCAATTAGAATCCATGCCAGTAGTGTGTGTTAGAAATTAAAAAAGAAATTACATATTTACATGTCCATATTTGCTTACTTTGCCTCGAGGGTTTCATTTTTCTTGACTTTATCATGTGTAATCATTGCAACAGTCTCCAGTACAGCCTATTAAACATTATGTCACCAGTTTTAGTGCAAAAGTAAATTTCTACGGCTCGAATTCAGGAGTAGATATCACAAACATCAGAGCTCAAATGCTCAATTAATCAACTCTAACAACATTTGAAAACGTACTTCTTGATCAGCTACAGAGCTGTTAAAGCTGCTTTTCTCTGAACCTGCTCAGAAGACAGTAGTGTCATTGTGTCAACACTTGAATTGAAATGTTAAAAGACAATTATGAAACACCAAAAAGGTATACATTAAAAGGGAAAGAGTTTCCAATTAGTTGTTAAAGCAATCGGTTCAACTCCAAATACTCTCACACAAACGAGACTCAAGATGACACATTTTTACATACAGAAATGATCACATGCATTTTGATATGTTTTTTCAAACTTTCTAACAGCAAAGGCCGGAATATAAGCACAGGAACGTGAGAACATCCGTCCCCCAGCAATACTATTTTCTCTAATTATAATTTCTAATTCTAGAAGTATCAAACACCAGCTGACAGCAAAAAGAACATCAAAATGGAAAAATGACACATTTCGCAAAATTTTACAAAAAATCAATACCAGTAAAAAACAAAATTGTAACAGCTAGAATAACAATTTTCAACAAAAGTATGAGGAATAAAAAGGAATACTCCTAACCTTCAGGTTGATCGTTCTCGGAGAACTCTTTTTCGAGGACACGATCAAACATCTTGGCGATACTGCCTTCTCCATTCTCCGGCGCCGTCGTATTAACTAAATTACCGTAAAAGCGCTCCCTAATCTCCTGCTCCGATCTGGCGGCAAAAGCCGTGCTCCCACAAGACGCGATTGCAATCAACACAAGCAAAATCCGAATTGAGGACTGGTTGTTCTCCCCGACGCAAACCCTCGCCATTGCAGAGCGAGAGGAGAAAGCGAAGTGAATCAACAACGCTCGGCTGATTGTGTATTCACGAGAAACCGTCAAATTCAGATCTGGCGGGACCGCGCGTGAAATGGTTCGTTAAGAATTTGATCCGCAACTCTTATATCATAGTCCGTCTAGAAACTAAAAACTAGAAAGCCAGCGAAATTGGATTACCGACTAATAATTCATCAATTAAGTTTAATTAATCCAAGGAGTTTCGATTTCAGCCAATGAGAATCGGGCACGTTGTTTATTTTGTCATTCTGAGTACAAGACGGAAGCGTTTAAACTTTAATCATATTCCATTAATTAGTCTTCAACTGTCAAAGGTGTGCAATAAAGTCTCCACTTTTAATCCTTTACGCTTCATATCTGCACGCACCTCTTTTTTGCCTCCGCAAGCTATCATTCTCCAGTCTCCCCAAGCTTGTAATTGGAGAGATTTTTGGTATGCAGTGTCGCAAAAATCCCGCTTAAGTGTCGATTAATTGAGCTTGGGTGTCGATTGGACATATCATCGTAATTAGTGATTTAAGCGGCCGGTTGGCTAGGCGGTCGACTAGGCTGCCTAGGCGCTAATCGCTGACTAGAACTTTTAGGTTATCTAATTGACCGATTAGTTATTATTTTTTAATCGATTATTTTATTCAAAACAAAGTTAATTTTGCGCAAAATAATTCTAAATTGATCAAACTCTAAATGTTTTTAGGTTAATATTTAATATTTTAATATTAACATTAAAGTATTAAATAATTTATAATTAGCAAAGTTAAAACAAACTTTTTAAAAATAAAAAATACACTTGGGCGTTTAAGCGCGGATTAATTGTCTCCTAGGCACCCTAAGCATTAGGCAGCCCTCGGACACCTCCCTTGTCAATTTTTTCAACCATATTGATAGAGTTATACTATAGTATATTTCCAGCCCCATTCCACTCCTAATATATTCATTACGTGATAATAGTTTATTAGTTGTTCTTGTATTTAATTAATAATTAATAAATTCTTTTTTAACACTTGTCAATTCACAAACAACCCGAATATAAAGAATTTTATTGTAAAAACATTATGACTTAAAATTAAGATATAAGAAAATAACATTTTTTAAACATAAATAAACAAATTTCTTTTAAAAAGTAGCTTCAATTGCAAAGTCCTGAAAAAGCATGTGGAATTGAAAGAATAATGAATTCTAGCAAACTGAAAGGATCCTATGATGAATCAAGAGATAATTTGGATTCTATTAGTAATGAAGATTTGGAAGATTGTATATTGATTAGTCCAAGAGATATTCAACTACTAGAAGAAAGATCAATTTTTTAAAATTCTTCATTTCTTCAAACAACGAAAAGAGATAGGGATCTGACCGATTCTCAAAATAACTTTCTGGATATTCCTCAATATCTCACTATTCACTAAACACGAAAAACTAATAATTAACCATTAGTTTTCAAAAGAAATGGAAGAATTTCTTGGAAATACAATTAGAACCACGTATTGAAACTAATCATGTTCGTGTCAAGTAAGACTTTAAAATTGACAAAACTCTCTTGCAGAGTTATAAGTCTTATAGTAGCTGCATTCTTAAGGTTGGAGTCCAACACTAGATTAAGTTAGAAGATACTGAACTAGCATATTTTTAGTTTAAAAAAAAAAAAGTAAAATATGTTAAGTTACCAAAAAGTTTACTTTAGTGCAATATAATGCAGAATACAAGTGAAGGTGATGAAATGGTTATGGGTGTCATTATCCATTGGGAAATTATTGGATGTGCAGTGGATGTTTACTTGACAACTAATGCAGTGGGAGGAGGAAATGTCAAATGTGTGGTGAGTGGGATAATAAAGATAAAATGTAGAGAGTGTAGTCTTCATCACTCCAATCTCAGCTCAAATATAAAATTAATTAAATCTCCTCTCTGCCCTAGACTCAATTATATGCGAAAACATCAAAATTTGTTAGAATAGAGAAAAAAAATTATTGCTAGGCCAACTTATTCGCCAAACGAACATGTGCATGTCACATGTCTGTTGAACCATTAAAATGATCACCAGTTGATGATAAGAGAATGAGGAAGAAGAAAGAACATAAATCAATATTTTTTTCATTTTAAATAAAGAATACCCCCATTTAGTTTGGCTAGGAATTTCTTGCAGAACTCGAGACAAGCTAGAAGGCTTCCAACTCAAAATGCGATTACTTCCTTGAACTATGTGCATAAATAATGGTAAAAGCCTCCTATGGGTTACTTAAGCTGAACATTGATGTACTTTACTCACTGATTTGTTAGACAGAATTTGAGAGAAAAAACTGAATATTAATGCAACAATTAATGAAAGAGAAGGCATAATGGGGTTTGGCGCCGTTATCAGGGATGAATTTGAAAATTTTGTGGCCGCTAATGCAATTCCTTGACAAGGGATTTTCAAGCCTAGAGAAGCAGAGGTTGTAACAATTAGGGAGATCCTCAGTTCACTCAAGGATTAACCAAAGTAGGACCTATTTGAATTGAAAATGTAAGTGAAAAAGTAACTTTGAAAAAGCATTTGTCTCATATTCGTTTGGAAAGTGGGTTTGAAGCACTAATATATACAAGAGCCTTTTGAATTAGGGACGAACCAACATGTTGGAAAGTTTGTCAAAAAATATTTTTGACATATTTGTATTTATATTTATATTTTTGATTGTACCAATATATTTTGTGGTATGTTGAAAAGTTTTACTAAAATTAAAGAATGTTGTTGGAGGTCGCAAGTTACCAGCATATTTTGGTAATGTCAGAAATATATGTATCCATCCCTTTCACCAATATATATATATATATATATATATATATATAGTCTCCTATTCAGGTGAGGACAACTTATTTTGAGATCAAATGAGGTGTAATCTCAACCATCCAATATTAAGGATTTAAAGGCTTAGATTAAATATTAGAATTAATAGTCCACGCCATATTGAGATCAAATAGGGGTAAATTAGAGTTTTCTGAATTTTGTATTAATTAAGGTATGATTCTTATTTACAAACTTAGCATTTGATGATTTTTTAATTATGGAATGAGGGTGAGATTAAAGGAACGTGTATAACCAGTATTTTCAGCATTGGCGACAGTTTTCTTAAGTAGATTATTACGAAGGAGCTTGTATTATTTGTGTTGGCCACATGGAGGTGATTTTGGAGCAAATTTTTGGAGAAACGTCACCGGAAAACGCAGAGAGCCCTTCTATGCAAGGTATGTACTGATTCCTCATATCGTTGTGATCCGTAATGAGTGGAAAATACCAAACTCTGTAATTCAACGTGTTAAGATGCTGGAATAGGGGTTGAATATCCTTTAAAATTCAGAGATGTTGCCGGTTGACGTTGGGTGACAACTAGGGGAATAGATGTGACGTTACCCCTAATTGTGTTTGACAACTCAATGGTATATAGTGAGGAATGTACTTATTAACTTGAGTATTTTCGAACATGGCATTGTTTGAAAATTGGTATANAAAGATCAATTTTTTAAAATTCTTCATTTCTTCAAACAACGAAAAGAGATAGGGATCTGACCGATTCTCAAAATAACTTTCTGGATATTCCTCAATATCTCACTATTCACTAAACACGAAAAACTAATAATTAACCATTAGTTTTCAAAAGAAATGGAAGAATTTCTTGGAAATACAATTAGAACCACGTATTGAAACTAATCATGTTCGTGTCAAGTAAGACTTTAAAATTGACAAAACTCTCTTGCAGAGTTATAAGTCTTATAGTAGCTGCATTCTTAAGGTTGGAGTCCAACACTAGATTAAGTTAGAAGATACTGAACTAGCATATTTTTAGTTTAAAAAAAAAAAAGTAAAATATGTTAAGTTACCAAAAAGTTTACTTTAGTGCAATATAATGCAGAATACAAGTGAAGGTGATGAAATGGTTATGGGTGTCATTATCCATTGGGAAATTATTGGATGTGCAGTGGATGTTTACTTGACAACTAATGCAGTGGGAGGAGGAAATGTCAAATGTGTGGTGAGTGGGATAATAAAGATAAAATGTAGAGAGTGTAGTCTTCATCACTCCAATCTCAGCTCAAATATAAAATTAATTAAATCTCCTCTCTGCCCTAGACTCAATTATATGCGAAAACATCAAAATTTGTTAGAATAGAGAAAAAAAATTATTGCTAGGCCAACTTATTCGCCAAACGAACATGTGCATGTCACATGTCTGTTGAACCATTAAAATGATCACCAGTTGATGATAAGAGAATGAGGAAGAAGAAAGAACATAAATCAATATTTTTTTCATTTTAAATAAAGAATACCCCCATTTAGTTTGGCTAGGAATTTCTTGCAGAACTCGAGACAAGCTAGAAGGCTTCCAACTCAAAATGCGATTACTTCCTTGAACTATGTGCATAAATAATGGTAAAAGCCTCCTATGGGTTACTTAAGCTGAACATTGATGTACTTTACTCACTGATTTGTTAGACAGAATTTGAGAGAAAAAACTGAATATTAATGCAACAATTAATGAAAGAGAAGGCATAATGGGGTTTGGCGCCGTTATCAGGGATGAATTTGAAAATTTTGTGGCCGCTAATGCAATTCCTTGACAAGGGATTTTCAAGCCTAGAGAAGCAGAGGTTGTAACAATTAGGGAGATCCTCAGTTCACTCAAGGATTAACCAAAGTAGGACCTATTTGAATTGAAAATGTAAGTGAAAAAGTAACTTTGAAAAAGCATTTGTCTCATATTCGTTTGGAAAGTGGGTTTGAAGCACTAATATATACAAGAGCCTTTTGAATTAGGGACGAACCAACATGTTGGAAAGTTTGTCAAAAAATATTTTTGACATATTTGTATTTATATTTATATTTTTGATTGTACCAATATATTTTGTGGTATGTTGAAAAGTTTTACTAAAATTAAAGAATGTTGTTGGAGGTCGCAAGTTACCAGCATATTTTGGTAATGTCAGAAATATATGTATCCATCCCTTTCACCAATATATATATATATATATATATATATATATAGTCTCCTATTCAGGTGAGGACAACTTATTTTGAGATCAAATGAGGTGTAATCTCAACCATCCAATATTAAGGATTTAAAGGCTTAGATTAAATATTAGAATTAATAGTCCACGCCATATTGAGATCAAATAGGGGTAAATTAGAGTTTTCTGAATTTTGTATTAATTAAGGTATGATTCTTATTTACAAACTTAGCATTTGATGATTTTTTAATTATGGAATGAGGGTGAGATTAAAGGAACGTGTATAACCAGTATTTTCAGCATTGGCGACAGTTTTCTTAAGTAGATTATTACGAAGGAGCTTGTATTATTTGTGTTGGCCACATGGAGGTGATTTTGGAGCAAATTTTTGGAGAAACGTCACCGGAAAACGCAGAGAGCCCTTCTATGCAAGGTATGTACTGATTCCTCATATCGTTGTGATCCGTAATGAGTGGAAAATACCAAACTCTGTAATTCAACGTGTTAAGATGCTGGAATAGGGGTTGAATATCCTTTAAAATTCAGAGATGTTGCCGGTTGACGTTGGGTGACAACTAGGGGAATAGATGTGACGTTACCCCTAATTGTGTTTGACAACTCAATGGTATATAGTGAGGAATGTACTTATTAACTTGAGTATTTTCGAACATGGCATTGTTTGAAAATTGGTATACTTTAATGTTATACACATTGCTTGTGTTACGATGCATACATGTGCCTAATGCTCAAAGTCCAATTTATTTTTTTTTAAATACAATTTTTAAGCATGCGAATGTGGATATGATGGATTGTTTTTTTTGGCCTGAAAATTTGTGTGCCGTTGAGCAGCGTTTATGTGACTTTTCGCTATGTATTGTTTGCCTTGTGAGAATATTGTGGTTCATGATTTACTACATATTTTTCCGAATAATTACAAGGATTGTTGTAATTTTTGAGTACATATTTGCGTGATTTAATTAGTTTTTATTTCCTTGTGTTTTTTGAGTGTTTTAAATCTATTTGGATGATAAGTATGCAATTGAATAAAGTACAAGTGTTCACTATGTTTGCCTTGCTGTGTTTTAAGAAGAGGTGAAAGAAATTGCATATGGGTGGAAGAAAATGAGTGGAAAATATTACTTATATTTCAAAAGGGTATACACATGACACCTATACTGATAATGTTATAAATTAACCTATACTGATAGTGTTTTAATATTCCCCACATAGTTTGTTAAATTTCAAATGATTAGTTTGTTTTATTGTTAAGTAGTTACAGAATGAGAAACAGTATGTGCCATAATTAGATTAAATGTGTGACAGATGATGAAAACATCAACGGTGACGCGCGTATAGGTGAACAGTCCGACAATGAAGAAAATGGGGCATACGAATGTATACCTGATTGTGATGAAAGTATTAAACCCTTACTTGGGCAACGGTTTTCGACGTTAGACGAAGGTGTTGGGTACTACAAAGAATATGCCGCATTTGTAGGTTTCGATGTCCCAAGCAGCACAGTTAAGAAGAACCGATATGGAGATGTCGAAGTGAAGTATTTGCTTTGTTCAAGAGAGGGGTACACAGTGACAAAGGAACAAAGGTCAACAACCACAGGAGAGGCCAACGGAGCAAATATAAACACACGCCGGCGTGTGTCAAACAAGGTTGGGTGTATGGCTCGGTGTGCCCTAAAACGTCTAAAAGACGGGCATTACGCAATTAATGTGTTGATTGAAACTCATAAACATCGTTTATGTGACAAAGAGGCAAAAAAGTTCCTCAAGATAAACCGCAACTTGGGAATCGGGCATCAAGCATTCATAGTAGCATGTGAAAAGGCTAACATAGGGACTTCAAAAGCGTTTGAGCTATACAGCGTACTTGGCGGTGGTGTAGATAGCGTTGGTGCTACATGTATTGACTTCAGGAATTGCAGAAGGGATGTTCAGGCGCAGGTACACGATGCCGATGCACAATCAATTATAGAGAAATACACGAAGAAAAAAACGTTGTTTGCTACATACACGTTTGATTACGACGTTGATGACGAGCAAAAACTGTGTAGAGTGTTTTGGTGTGACCCAATAGCCGAGCAAAAACTGTGTAGAGTGTTTTGGTGTGACCCAATAGCAGAGCAAAAACTGTGTAGAGTGTTTTGGTGTGACCCAATAGCAAAGCAGAATTACCTTCAGTTTGGGGAATGTGACCCAATAGCAAAGCAGAATTACCTTCAGTTTGGGGAAATGGTTTCATTTGATGCAACCTACCGCACAAACAGGTTCGTTCTATTTACAATGCCCGTAATAGTGTGTATGGTTATTGTGTGACATTTAGTAGGAAGTTGTGTGCTCGATTAAGAAAACAATAGGACCTGTAAAACGGGGATTAGACCCCGCCCGCCACAGCGCATAGGTAGAAACCAGCTCCTCGATTAGAAACCTACACCAGTTCAGATTCGGAATGGACTCAACATCATCTAGGCAGTATCCATTACCCATGCATGAAATCAATGTCGAAATCATCAACATCATGAAATGGCGCTGGAACCACTCGCCAGACTCAAGATCAGTTCGAATAAAGTTTGACACCTCAGATGGCTTGACATCATACTTAGTCTTGTCAAACTTGAGACGCCAAGCATTCAACAGCTTACTCTTTACGTGCCGATCCCGCCTAGTTATAACCCCATTGCGCCGTGGGAACCCCATAATGGAACTAACGTCTTCCTCAGTTATTGGCAAGACCTCACCCTTTTCAAGATTAATACACATATTAGTAGGGTCAAAATTTGATAACAACCAACGACCCAACCTAGTAAGCAACTTCTTAAACTTCAAATCAAGGAGGCCACCAAACCCAAGGGCAATAATATCCTTCCTCTGACGTGAGGTGAGATCCTCCAATGCATCTATGAAAAACGAATGTGAAACCCGAACGGTAAAAGTAGGAAATGATGCCTGCTGTTCTGCAGTTAACCCAACATCCGGAACATCAGACGAACGATCCTGGGGAAGCTCGTCCATATCAACATTAGGATCATCAACGAAATCATCATCGGCGTTCTCATGGTGAGACGAACTCCCCACTAAGGTTGCCCCCCGATGCCTTTTTGCTGACAACAACCACAGAAAATCAACGCTAGTCACACAAGGGAAAGACAAGCAACACACATGATTCAAATAATAAATGAATAAAAAAAAGAAGCGATATAAAATTTTAATTGAATATAGCTAACAGTCAAAATTAACCAAATGATTAATTCTTTATGTCAAAAATAAGTAATTCAAAGCTAACAGACTAATGTTTAGATATAAATATTTAATTTAAAAGTTGTAAAACATAAGGCACACAATAAATAGTAAACATTCACACATAATTGCTGCTCCACGCACACAAGTATTCTAAACAAAGAAATGAATCCATCATATCCACATTCTTCTACTAAAAAGGTATAAAAAAAAATAAAAACAAATAGACAAATTCCAACATGTAGACTGAACTAGAACACTGCCTACAACTATAAAAAGGAAAAACAAAAAAACTAGAACACTGCCTACAACTATAAAAAGGAAAAACAAAAATAGAATACCACGAAAATTCTGAGGCACACAATAAATACTAAATAGAATACCACGAAAATTCTGAGGCACACAATAAATACTAAATAGTCAAACACAATTGCTGCACCCCGTCACACAATTATTTTGAACAAAGAATCGAATTTATCATATACACAAAATTCACTTAAAAAAGTGTAAACAAATAAACAAAAACAGATATTAAAACACACTAACCGAACTAGAAATTAACTAATTGTGTTGCATCTCAAAATTCTATTTTGTTCTCTTAAAAGAAGAAAAGAAACATCAAATTTAATGTAATAAAAAAGAATGCATTTGTGCATGAGCTACTAGTCCGATCAGAAACAAAAATGTAGAAATAGATACAAAAAACAGTTTCAACTATTAATGTTTGCTGATTTTACTGAAGGCCTGTTGTTTGTTTCTTTCCTACAGTCAGATAGGAAAGAAATAGGTCATGATTTGGCAAACTGCCTGAAACTAAAGAAGTAGAAAAAAAACAGAATAAATTGAAAATCCTAAGGCACACAATAAATACTGAATAGTCAAGCACAATTGCTGCACCCGTCACATAAGTAATTTGAACAAAAGAATCGAAACTATCATATCCACAATCTTCAACTAAAAAAACTAGAAACAAATAAACAAATACAGAAATTAAAACACCAAAACCAAACTAGCAACTGTTAAGTATAATAACAAAAACAAATGGTAAAAAGACTCAAAAGAATCAAGGAAATCAAAACTAATTATTTATTAAAATGAATATAGGGATAAGAGTTGTTGGCACACATAAAATTCAAAGTAAACATATTGTCATGCAAAAATTGGCTAAATTTCATAACATTGCCTAAGATTATTGGAATACCAAATGGCTAAAAAAATTAAAAAAAAAAAACAGATATACACAAAGAAATTTCAGTATGAATTGTTGGCACACATTAAATTCCCGTATATATATTTAGAAAAATTGCCTAAAATTCTAAACACTGACTAAGATTATGCCTAAAATTTCACCAAATAATTAAAAAAAATGAATAGACGAATTTAAAAAAATGCAAAACAAACGACAAAAAAAAAAAACCACAAAACAAATTTTTGTGGTTTTTAAACAAAACCAGTTTCCGAATTAAACCCAAACCTGGAACGAAAGATTCCAATTTGTTTTGTGGAAAACCCTAATCCCTAAACCCTATACCCAAACCCAACAAAAAAACACAGACACCGAATTTAAAAAAAAAATAAAAATTACCTGGAACGCCAGCTTCCGACGGCGGACCGGGAGGGCGACGCCGGCGACTCCCCTCACCAACTTCGGCCATTGATGTAGTCTCCGACTTCAACCCACAAACGATCTGCAACATGCAACGCCGGAAAAGAGATGGAAAACACCAGCCGCCGCGCCGCTCCCAAAACGCTGCCTTTGCAAACGCCTACAACAACCGCGCCCGTACCGGAATACCTACGCCGTAAAACTATCCTCGCCCGTCGTCGTTAATCCGTGAATACAAAACGACACTGAAAATAAAGCTTCGGAATTTCTCTCGGACCAGGACAGTAAGAAGCGGAAGAGACCAAGAATTGTAATAACCGTCCACTACCTAAATTAAAAGGTCTAATACTACCTAAATTAAATGCTATAATAATTTTACCAAAATTAAAACACTATAATAAAAAAGACACAAATAACCCCAACTTCCAAAACCAGCACCTCAACCAATTAAAAAAAAAAAACCAAAAAATACATCAATCTTACACCATCCAGTAATCTAAACCAACGATTACTATTTGACCTCATAGTACTATATATATATTAGTTCTCACCTGAATAGAATCCTATATATATATATATATCCCTAAATGTCTGTGTTTTAGAGATGATCTACACACAAACCAATTTAGTTGTAAACAATTTAGTTTGTCAAGTTATTTCTATTAATGCATTGTTATTTTTATCTTCATGCACATTGATAGATTACCCTCTACAGAATTTTTATTTATTTCTTTAAAACGTATAAGANAAAAAAAAACAGAATAAATTGAAAATCCTAAGGCACACAATAAATACTGAATAGTCAAGCACAATTGCTGCACCCGTCACATAAGTAATTTGAACAAAAGAATCGAAACTATCATATCCACAATCTTCAACTAAAAAAACTAGAAACAAATAAACAAATACAGAAATTAAAACACCAAAACCAAACTAGCAACTGTTAAGTATAATAACAAAAACAAATGGTAAAAAGACTCAAAAGAATCAAGGAAATCAAAACTAATTATTTATTAAAATGAATATAGGGATAAGAGTTGTTGGCACACATAAAATTCAAAGTAAACATATTGTCATGCAAAAATTGGCTAAATTTCATAACATTGCCTAAGATTATTGGAATACCAAATGGCTAAAAAAATTAAAAAAAAAAAACAGATATACACAAAGAAATTTCAGTATGAATTGTTGGCACACATTAAATTCCCGTATATATATTTAGAAAAATTGCCTAAAATTCTAAACACTGACTAAGATTATGCCTAAAATTTCACCAAATAATTAAAAAAAATGAATAGACGAATTTAAAAAAATGCAAAACAAACGACAAAAAAAAAAAACCACAAAACAAATTTTTGTGGTTTTTAAACAAAACCAGTTTCCGAATTAAACCCAAACCTGGAACGAAAGATTCCAATTTGTTTTGTGGAAAACCCTAATCCCTAAACCCTATACCCAAACCCAACAAAAAAACACAGACACCGAATTTAAAAAAAAAATATAAAAATTACCTGGAACGCCAGCTTCCGACGGCGGACCGGGAGGGCGACGCCGGCGACTCCCCTCACCAACTTCGGCCATTGATGTAGTCTCCGACTTCAACCCACAAACGATCTGCAACATGCAACGCCGGAAAAGAGATGGAAAACACCAGCCGCCGCGCCGCTCCCAAAACGCTGCCTTTGCAAACGCCTACAACAACCGCGCCCGTACCGGAATACCTACGCCGTAAAACTATCCTCGCCCGTCGTCGTTAATCCGTGAATACAAAACGACACTGAAAATAAAGCTTCGGAATTTCTCTCGGACCAGGACAGTAAGAAGCGGAAGAGACCAAGAATTGTAATAACCGTCCACTACCTAAATTAAAAGGTCTAATACTACCTAAATTAAATGCTATAATAATTTTACCAAAATTAAAACACTATAATAAAAAAGACACAAATAACCCCAACTTCCAAAACCAGCACCTCAACCAATTAAAAAAAAAAAACCAAAAAATACATCAATCTTACACCATCCAGTAATCTAAACCAACGATTACTATTTGACCTCATAGTACTATATATATATTAGTTCTCACCTGAATAGAATCCTATATATATATATATATCCCTAAATGTCTGTGTTTTAGAGATGATCTACACACAAACCAATTTAGTTGTAAACAATTTAGTTTGTCAAGTTATTTCTATTAATGCATTGTTATTTTTATCTTCATGCACATTGATAGATTACCCTCTACAGAATTTTTATTTATTTCTTTAAAACGTATAAGAGTCGAAGTTACTCATCACTAATTTTGTAACATGTGAATATTTTTCAATAATTATTTTCTTTTATCCAAAAAAAAATGTAGAAATTGGTTATCTTGTGGGTAATTTAGTCCTTAATTTGGATGATGAAATATCCTTTGAAGTATGCATGTCATCAAGCTCAAAGTAGCGCTGTTATGTCACAACCTTATCCTCATAGCCTCCTCATGGTTGAAAGTGAAACTTCAACCTTTCTTGAGCTTATTTAAAAGGTATTTATATATTGAATCAAAATTTAAAAATAAAAATTAAAGTTGATAGGTTTCAATTCCATCTCATCATATTACGTAAAAGAATTCTTTTTTCTTTCTTTTCTTTTTTTTTTCTGTTTTTTTTTTTTTAAGTTGATGTTCCAAACTTTCAATCCGCAATTTTGTTTTCTCATTCGTTCGCCCAACAATTGTGTTTTCATAAAATAATTGATGTGAAATGAAATTTAAATTTTATAAAAAAAAAAAAAAGAAGAATTATGGAGAATATTTTTCGCCTTTTACATGTCCACATGATATGCTTTATTTTATTTTATTTTATTTTTTTAAAATAGGGATCCGTCGTTATATTGTGGACCGTGGTATCAAAACAACGTCGTTTCAGTAAGTGGGAGAGGGAGCCCATAATTGACAATACAGTTCATCTCAAAAGATACTGCCTTATATTTGTTTTGATATTATCGAATGAAACTATAGTTATATCGAAATGTAACTATAGTTGTGTTGAAATGTAACTGCAGTGTATATGAACTGATACTGAATAACAGTTTCACATTTGTGTTTTATATTATCGAATGAAACTGTAGTTATATCGAAATGTAACTGTAGTTGTGTTGAAATGTAACTGCAGTTGTGTTGAAATATAACTGAAGTTGTGTTGAAATGTAACTGCAGTGTATATGAACTGATACTGAATAACAGTTTCACATTTGTGTTTTTATATTATCGAATGAAACTGTAGTTATATCAAAATGTAACTGTAGTTGTGTTGAAATGTAACTGCAGTTGTGTTGAAATGCAACTGAAGTTGTGTTGAAATGTAACTGCAGTATATATGAACTTAAAGTGAGTGGCGCGAATTCATCCGTCTGTTTTCATTAATCAAAACGACATCGTTTTGATGCGCGGTCCACAATGCATTGTGGACCACGGTCCATGATATAATTTGCGCATATACCTAGCTGGGAGTTTCCTCATCATTTCTTTCTTTCTTTTTGAAAAAAAAAAAACTTTTATTTTTAAAAAAATACATAACCATAATTTGGGCTTTTGGGTCTGTGTTCTTTAAAGGCATATACATTAATATTTGATTGGGCAGGTCTTATGATCTTAGCAAACGGACCCAAATTTTTATCAGTTGGGCTTTTTAAAACTTTTATGAATACAAGCAAGGTTATGAACATTTTGTATATATATTCTTTTGTTAAATATTTTGTGTTTTGACAACGATATTTTATAAATATTATTTAATTTTATATTTACAATTATATTATATATATATATAAAAAGGCTCCAATTTAAAACTAAATGTATTATCCATTCGGAACATAATTCAATATATTAAATTTGTTAGTAGGTATTCCGAAATGTTAGAATATGTCTTCACACTTGTTGATTATTTCTTAAAACAGAAGACAACAAAAATACCACGTTGTTAATTGCATAATAAACAATAGGTAATTTTTTTTTTAATATTTACTCTATTATTAGGTAATATCTATTTTATACTTTTTTATCCGTTACATTCCCTATTACCGATATTCGATCATATGACATTCCCTCAAGGAAAGCCACAGAAGTGCCATCTGAGCATAAGGTGCTTGACTAATACTTCATTTAGAAATTATTTGATAGTTGGTAGTCAGGTTAATTTGAATAATTAAGAGTATTGAGTATTTGTTTTCAAAAAAAAAAAAAAAACAGAGTATTGAGTATTACTTGCTATATATCCGCCGTATATCATTTTACATGTCTAGCTTAATATTCATTGATTAAACTAATGAGACAAAAGAAAAATGATCTATTTTGGAGAAAAACGTCTTTCAAGATATTTACTTAGAAGATACATTACATATTCATGTGTTACGTTAAGTTCTTCTCTTTGTGAGCATAAATATAATATAATATAAATCTGCAGTCCAACTAGCAGCTTAGGCTTTTAGTTGGATGGAGCACATGATTCAATTTGGTATCAGAGTCACCCAAAGGTCATGAGTTCGAAACTCTATGGAGCACATGATTCAATTCTCTTATTCGTTATGTCTAGTTATTATTTCAACTATACTAGATAGATTAATTGAGTTAAAATACATACCAAGATAAACAATAAAAATGTGTGCCCAACTTAACCTACAACTCAAAAGATTTAAAAATTATTATTATTGTTATTTTAAAGTTTAGAGTTATTACATTTATCACTCTACGATTAAAATATTAATTGAATTATCTTTTAGGAAAAAATAAATTGAATTAAGTCGGATCATTCAATAAAAATTGAGCAAACTCGCAATCAAAAAATTTAAAAATAACTTGTGTTTTTACAATTTCTTTAATTAAGAGTTTATATATTTTATTATTAATATAAGAGATATACCAACCAAGCTGTACTAATCAGAATCTTAGCCTAACCTGCGCAGGCCCGTAACCCAGAAATTGCAAGATTATTACGGTGGGGTAAGGGTTAAAATTTTACAAAAATGTTGAGAGTGGGATTTGAACCCAAGCCCTTTCGGACCAGAACCTTAATCTGGCGCCTTAGACCAACTCTGCCATCTCAACAGCTTACTAAAATTTTATAATAAAAGATTTTTATCCTAGATTATTCCGGAAAAATTGAGAAATGTTGAGAGTGGGATTTGAACCCACGCCCTTTCGGACCAGAACCTTAATCTGGCGCCTTAGACCAACTCGGCCATCTCAACATTGGTTTTGAGATTTTACAATAAATCATTTTTAATGCTAGCTTATTCCGAAACGCTAAAGTTACCAATATGCAGATATAGCAGTTGTATATGCAAATTAGAATAGAAAAAATATATTGATAATTTTTTGATTAATTTCACATTTCCACATTTAAAAAAAATCATTTAAACATAGGGACAATTTTAGGTTTAATCTAAAATATTTTGTTTTGAATATTTTTTTTTCAAAATTGGTCTATATTTAATTCAAAATGTTCTTACATTGAAGATTTTTTTTCTCCTTTAGTACTGGCTCTATTACATTGTACTGATTGTAGTATCTATCTATCTATCTATACTTTCTCAAAGTATTGAAGCATAAAGAGGCCGTCACTGAGACTTGATCTTATGACCCTGAAGAGTCACTATATGCCACTTAATTAAACATAAGGTCATTGATTTCTTACATTGAATTTGATCGAATGACTACAACATGAAAATTATTCCGAACACTTGATGGTTAAATGTGAAACAATTATGAAATAATAATATTAAATATGTCAAAAATATAATTTGTCAAAAAAATTATAAAATTATCATTGCATCCACATAAATGACCAAAAAAATAAGTCATTTTTAAATAAGCTTTCAACCAAATAGATTTTTTTAAAAAATTTTTTTTTTCATTGTTTTCTTTTAGTCAAACACCGAAAAATGAAAATATTTTATGAAAAATGCAATATTTTTCATAAATTATTTTATAAAAAACAAATAAACCATATTACAAAACTTCACGATTATAATTAATTTGAAATGGTACAACAAAACTTACAAAAGGTACATACAACTCCATAAAAGCATTGATCATTGTTGAAAAATGTGTAAATAACTACCACTATTTCGTCGACCCACAAAAATGGTCAGAAAAAGTGATATTTGAAAAAAAAATAAATGTTTTTAATTTCTCAATTATTTATAATTAGTTGTTTTGAAAAATCTAATTGTGTTGTAGTTTTCATCTTTTGGTGAACAAAACTGTAAGATAAAATAAAGGTTCATATATATATATATATTACATTGTAGATAGCTCGATTTCATGACTTCTATTTAGGAGAATCATTACATGTCACTAGACCACACTGCCATTGACAAATAAGTTTAATATATTTTCATGAAAGGTTTAATATTTGTTAAAGTTTTGAACGTGTTGATGACACGTTGATAACTTAATACTAGCCTTATTTATTACACGTGCAGGCATCATTAAAAGCTGGTTTGCTGTGTACCTAAAACAAAAAGATGATTTTAAAAAGGTTTACGTTGTATCATAATTCAACTAACTATACATTAATAAGCAGTTAAAGCAGCTGCCATGGCATCATTAAAACGTGAACCGACGTGTTTATTATTACTACCACTATTTATACGCATTGCCAAAACTTGCTAGCTACATGTAAATTGTGAGGTACTATCTCGCAAAATAGGGTTATCTTTTTTTAAGTCCATCACGTTTTCATACACTCTATATATCACAAAGTCTCGTAAAATAGCAAATTCTTGTCTCGAAAGATGTCATGTTAATAAAGTGGGTGGAGGCGTGGAGTATGATTTTTATATTTAAAGGTCATGAGTTTGATTATATTTTTATTAATACATTTTTTGTCGAGTTCATTGCAGGGTCTTCTTAATGTGGTTTAATTTTCATATCGTGTGTAATTTTTGAACTATTATACGTGAGTGGGATTTACATAGTACATACCTTTAGGTTTTCCTCCTCATCCAAAAAGAAAAAAAGATAGCACATTATCGAGAATTTAAAAAAAGAAATGTTAAGTAAGGATTTACTTCAAATAATTAATACCGTTTTGATCTATTGACTATTAAAATTTCACTACTTTTGTCTTTGACTTCAAACTTGCTCAATTTTTTTTTTGAAGGTAAACGTAGCTATTCCATTAATTCATAACATAAAACGTTTACATCAATGATCAATGAAATGGTAAACCAATCCTTACAGTCAGGCATAGAAACAACTTTTCTAACTATGCTATAGAAAACTTGAATCGCAGACTGTTTCATAACTATGAAGCTATGTTCCTTCAGGGAGCTTAAAGCTTCATCAAAGATCTGGGTCTTCGTCATCATTCTTTTTTGCTCATCCAGGATAAGATCAACACTTATCGAAACCAAACTAAACGATTTATGCTAATGAAAATGAAAAGCTCGTGAAAGTAACGAGAGGAAAAATGCTCGTGAAACTAACGAGAAGAAAACACAATAATAGAGAAAATAAAAAGTGGGTAAAATCAAAGTAGGGTTGGGAGTTCAAGACTACCAACACAAACCCCAATACCTACCGACTATTATTTTATTCAAAGGGAGAGAAAACGGAAGAAGAAGATCTGTGGCGGTGGTCGGAGGCGGATGGAGCTGCGACGGTGGTCGGGGCGGAAGAAGCGGAGGCGGATGGAGCTGCGACGGTGGTCGGGGCGGAAGAAGAGCGAGAGCGAACATAGAAGGTGACCAAAACCGCCGGCTCAAAGCTCCATTAGAGTTCCGGCCGGAGGCCGGCGGTGGAAGCCGAAGTTGAGCAACAGAGAAAGGTGTTTAGTTTTAGAGAGAAAAGGGAGGCAACATTAGGGTTTTCTGTAACTTGCTCAATTTTATCCTCAACTATGCAATTATTGTTAACCAAAATAATCCTAATAAGGACTATTTTGGTTTATACAAAGGACTATTTTAGGTAAAAATTACGTAGTTGGAATAAAATTTGGTAAGTTTGAAAGTCGATGACTAAAATGGTAAAGTTCTAATAGTCGATGGACCAAAACATATATTAACTCTATAATGTTATTATTGTGAGTAGTGTTATTTTATATATAAAATCTTATTTAGTTCAAGCTATGTGATAATTCTTGGTACAATCACATAAGAAAATGATGTAAAATGAAAGTGATGTGCCTTTTCTTAGGTAATATAATATTACTTTCAAGTATTATAATTTTGCTATTTTATTTGTTTATATAATTTTTGTACTGAATATATGTTAAGGTAATACTCATTTTGTTTCATTTTATATGTTTAAGTTATTTAACGATACTTGACTCAAACTATTTACAATTTTTTGTTTAATATTTAGTTTAATATAAAATTTGTATTTTTAAAAAATTATATTAGAAGTACTATCAAACATGTAAAATAAAAATTATAAATTATAAAAGAAATGGTAAAGGAAATAAGTATAAAAAAAATTGATTTGATTAGTGGATAATAAATATAATATGTACAATGAGGCATAACGAGCATTATATATATTTCTAAGATCTTTAAGTAAAGATACAAGGTAAAGTTATACTCCCGACCCTAATCTCACATTACACTTTAGAATGTAATCTTATTATGTATAGTAATTTCAAGTTCTAGAATTAAATGTGCCCCTAATAAATAACTCGTATGGATCAACCCCAACAAAATATTGATAAGTAAATATTTAAATATTTTTAGTTCAAATTATATTTTACAATTCTCTAAAGTGGTAAATTTTAATTATCATATTTTAAAAAAAATAATGAATAAATAAAGAATTTATATATTTGTTTCATAAAAATGTAAACAATTTTCATAACATTTATATTTAGAAAAAAATTAAAAATATCTATAATGCTAACATTACACTCACATACATTGGTATATATACAAAGTATTATACACTCACTAATAATTTAACATTCATAAATATTTAATTAATATATTTTACAATTAAATTAATTGTTATATGATGGTTTTTATAAAATTATAATAATGGAAGAATAGGAAAATGATATGTTAGATGTTGGTGCATTGTAACAGTGGTTAAGTCATCAATGTTAGAATGCATGAAATAGTAACGGGGTTATAACGATATAAGGGTAATTTTGTCTAATAAAAATGTATTAATAATAAATTTGTTTCAATAAAAAAAAGAAGTATACAATATTTAAAGCACAATATATACATTTTTAGCGCAAAAAATAAAAAATCAAGGACATGACTTATAGGATTAACGCATATAATAATATTTTCAAATATATATTAGGTTCAAATGAGAACTAGCTAGGCTTCCCATGGAAAGTATGTGCATTAATCTCATCCATTTATCTATGATGATCAAGTGTTGGAAATTAAGGAAAAATAAGAAAAAAAATATTGTGACATTTTCGTAATTATTATGGTGCATTAGAAAATTATTGATAGTGCATCCAAAGATAACTAATAACGCATGCACTTGAGTGCTCTATTATAGATCTTGAGTGCATTGTTAGTTATCCGTGACTGTATTATCAAATTTTTCCCAGTGTATATACCATAATAATAACGAAAATGTCAATAATTTTTTTTTCTTAATTTGTAACCTTGGTCATCCTATATGGATGGGTAGAAGTAATCCGTAAATTCTCACAATAGTCTAATTCTTAATGGAGGGTTCATGTAAGGACAAACTCCCATGTAAAAAGTAAGAAATAGTCCGATCTATTTAGGTAGATCAACGATTGATGGTTGCTAAAAAATAAGGTAGAAAGAAACGGACCAATTTTATAAATATTACAAACTTCAAATCGCATCATTGATGAAGCTTGAAATGTGATCTAAATCCGTCTTCACTTTTTAAATAAGGGTTGTTCATGTATATTTGACATTTTAATAAATTTTATTAGATGATAGAATATTACCTTCACCGCTACACTAAGGATTATTTGCAATCAATGTATTAAACTTAACCATCAATTCTAAAAGAACTTTACTCAATTGTATGTTTGTGTCAATTCAAAGCTAAGGCATCATTGTTTGTCTTCCTAACCATATAAAACATACATTCCTTATACACTATTTCAAACTTGTCTTCATTCTAAATTAGTAAGCAAGAAGTTGGTTACGCACTCTTGGGTTTTCTTTTCTTTTCGGTCATAAATTACAACAATTGAAAACAAACACGCCAATATAATAATATCATATACACATTTTATTTACTTTGTCATCAAGTCCCCATAAAAAAGTCTATATAATTTGCATTTTGCAACTCACACTTATTTCCCAAGGGAGTCCCCACTAGCTTAGACACCACTAGTATACTATTCGATGTTACCTAACAAATGTCCAAAGTGCAATTTAATAGTAATTTATATTCCTTAAAATTTTAATTACAAGATATGATAGATTTGTTTTTAACATTAAATGAATCAGCTAACAACTATAAACTAATACTATTCACTAATCAATCAGCTAACAACTATCTTCTATTAGCTATTAGCTATTTACCAAAAGTCACATTAGGTTAGTAGATGTACGCATATATCATGTGTTCGTTCAAAAAACAAAGTAACGTAGCGTTAAAAAACAACCCACTATCAGAGTGTTGGACTCCTATCTCATGCCTATATATGATGATCCTCCCATTCTCTTTTTT
Organism: Ipomoea triloba; assembly: GCF_003576645.1. NCBI lineage: Eukaryota > Viridiplantae > Streptophyta > Magnoliopsida > Solanales > Convolvulaceae > Ipomoea > Ipomoea triloba. Next base: position 6,456,783 of record NC_044923.1, on the reverse strand, counting down.
AAACCAATCTGTCATTTTCTCCCCTTCAATTCTCTCTCCAGGGCTTCCACTGCACGATAACTCATTTAAGGTTGCTTAGCTTTTCCCCACACAACTTTCCCATTGCCAGACAGTTTAACTTCTTGAGAGAGATGGGAACACTAAGACCGCGTTTGGCTCTGGGATTTGCCATACTTTTATGTACTTTCTTCTTCATGTTCCATGTTCATGGACAAGATCACCATGATCAGATTAGAAAAATCCAAGATTTTCGTGATTCTCTTCTCCAAACAGACCCCACCCTTCCTCCATTGCCAAGCCCTACACCATCTCCAACTCCATCTGTAAGTATTTCTTCTTTTTTTTTTTAGTATTACTGACTTTGTTACAATATAATATCTGTCCATAACATATTATCAGTAAGTATTATCTAACATAATATATATCAATAATACGTAGTAAAGGTATAATTTAAATTTTAAATTTTTAGTTGAAACAATTTCTGGAATTAATGGTGTGATGTGAATAATGTAGGGTGCACCTTTTCAACCAAGCGTGTATCAGGTGACATCGTACGGTGCAGATCCGACCGGAAAAGAGGACAGCACAGAGGCGGTGATGAATGCGATTACAGATGCTCTTAATGGCCCCAGTGATGGGTCCTTGTTTTCCGGGATTCAGAATCTCGGCGGCGCACGGGTTGATCTTGAAGGTGGGACTTACGTCATTTCCCGGCCGCTGCAGTTCCCGGTGGTCGGCCGCGGCAATCTCATGGTGAGTGAGACCTAGGGATGACAATTTCAATCAGCCCGCGGATATCTACCCGAATTCACCCCGCATAAATCGGTGAGCCGGGTGATGGATGTAACCCTTTCCAACCCACACCCGACCCATTGTCATCCCTAGACTGAGACCTCCCCTCCAAAATAATGTTGCCGTGCGTAAAAGAAAACATTGGTGTAACAAAATTTCAGATTGGTAGGCTAAGTAGCCTTGTCCGTGAAAATGATAGACCAACTACTCATCTTCCCACAATTTAATTGCATTAATTAATAGCTTTTCTTTTATTGAATACGGAGTAGCTCTTAAATTTAGTCCTGTTTTCACAGTTGACTATATTAAATACGGAGTATCACTTATGCGACACGTTGTGAAATTTGTCACAAGAAATTAAGAATTGAGTCTCACTAAGGACAGTGTGAGAGTAACATTTCAAAATGAGGGGCAGTCTAGTCTCTGTTGATTAGTAGTTGAGTCACCATAATTAACCCCTCCACAAAGTGTCTGTGCTGGAGTGTGGGACGTCTCAATTATCCTAAAGTCTCACTCTAGCCGCAGTGTGGACCTTCAAATTTCACTGAGAATTTAGGGTATGAGGAGACATTAACTGATCAAAGGTGATGGAGACCTTTTGTGAGCACAGTGTGGTGGGAATTTAAGACTACCAGAGTGACTGGTGATTTACCTGCTCAGGAACTTTGTGGACTTAAGATTAGTGGTCATTTTTGTTTCCACATTTTTTTTTATAGAAAATGTAATAATCTAAGGATTTGATTTGGTGCAACAGATACATGGTGGAACATTAAAGGCGTCGGACACTTTCCCGGGGGATAAATATATCATCGATTTAACGGCGCCGTCCGGCGGCGGTCCGGCGTATAGTTTTGAGTTCATAACCTTCAGAGACCTATTATTGAACTCAAATTTCAGGGGAGGAGGGATTCAGGTGGAGAAGTCACTAAGAATCAGCATCGATAATTGTTACATTACCCATTTCACAACAAACGGCATTTTGGTAAAAAGCGGCCACGAAACCTACATCAGAAACACCTTCCTAGGCCAGCACATCACCGCCGGCGGCGATCCCGGCGAGCGGAGTTTCTCCGGCACGGCGATCAATTTAATGGGGAACGACAACGCTCTCACCGACGTGGTGATCTTCTCCGCCCAAATCGGGGTAATGATTTCCGGCCAAGCGAATTTGCTCTCCGGCGTGCATTGCTACAACAAGGCCACCGGATTCGGCGGGATCGGAATTTACGTAAAACTCCCCGGCAAAACACAGACGAGGATCGTGAATTCCTACATGGATTACACCGGAATTGTCGCCGAGGATCCCGTCCAGCTCCACATCTCCAACACTTTTTTCCTCGGCGACGCCAACGTTGTACTGAAATCCGTCAACGGAATTATCGCCGGCGTCAACATCGTCGACAACATGTTTTCCGGCTCCGGCAAGGGGATCGGCATCGTGCAATTGGACCAGAAAAACAAGGCGTTCGCGGCGATTGATGAGGTCGTCGTCGACAGAAATAACGTACGAGGGATGAAGGTGAAATCCACCGTTGGTCGAGGGAGTGTTCAAGGAAACGGAACGAAATGGACCGTTGATCTTAACCCGGTTCTTCTCTTCCCTAATCTTGTGAAGCACGTGCAATACAGTTTTAGTTCGAGTGATGAAAACTTATTTCCCAAACATGCACTGAGAAGCACGTGGGACAACCGAGTTGTGATTGAGTCCGACGTGGAAGTGGCGGCGGAGGTTTTCGTCACCGTTGATCAGAGCAAGTCTTAATCTATTAAGGTGACGATTGAGTTTTAGGGTAAGCCAAAACCAAAATTGTGTATAATCTCAAAGTATACATTCTTTGGAAAGACAATAAAATATTTAATTTAGAGTTCTTTGGAACATTTATTTCCAATCAAGAAGTATACTCCAAATTCCAAGATGTAAATTTGGAAATGGTTATCAGTTCTAATAAAATACGTAGTATTATTTTAGAATTTTACAAAAGACTGGTAGTTTGACCGACCTTGACAAATTAGGCAAAAACTTGTGTGAGACCGTCTCACAATGAGACGGGTCGGGTCGGGCGGGTCGGGTCGGGTCAAGATGCAAATGTAACACTTATATGCACAAATGTCATACTTATATGCTCAAATGTAATACTAATCAGGAATAAATTTTTTGTTACTTATTAGGATAAATGTAATACTTTTAAGGGAAAATACAATAATTTTACATTTCGATTTAAAAGTATTACATTTTTCCTCAAAAGTATTATATTTGCCCTTATAAGTGAGAGGTACTTGTCAACATTACTTATTATGAAAAATGTATTACTTTTTTTCTTATAAATAACAAAAATTGTATTTTTGATTAGTGTTATATTTGAACATATAAGTGTGAGATTTGCACATATAAGTATGACATTTGCATGGTACTTTGACCCGACCCGATCCGTCTCACGAATAAGGATCCATGAGACGGTCTCACACAAGTGTATCCCTATATTTCGATGAGGATCAAAATTGTGGGATTGGTAATTTGACCGACCTTGACAAATTATTGTGTGGACCATAGTCCATCTAGCTATGTGGACTATGAATATAAGATATATTTTTAATATATTAAAAGTACATTATTTGTGTAGTGAATGTACATTATTTGATAGTATATATATATATATATATATAAAATCTAACGAATTACTTCATTGTCATCTCGAGTGACATTTGCATTTCACACTACGAAAGTACTTAAACAGTTGTGTCATCACACGTTAGATACAAATATACAAACAGCACACCTATATGTGAAAGTGGCACACTAAAACAAGTTTGAAACTTGACACAAAGCACATCTTAGTCTCACCATAGGCCAAACATTATGCTGTTTCATGTAAACATAATCCGTTCCAAGTATCAATTTACCGAGGGCAAGGAAGGCCGCTTTTGAGCCTTGCCATATTCGTATTCTTCTTCATCTTCATCTTCGCTGCTATCACCATAGTAATACTCGTACTCATAATAGTCATCATCGTCTTCTTTATCATATAGCAGTTCTTTTATATTCGTAGTGCTTATCTGTTCTTGGATTCGGTCCCTGATGGCGGTGCCCTGGAAAACACCCAAAATATATGCAGTGTTCAGTTGTAGTCAACTACATATATGAACATTCATCACATGGCTAACCCGGAATCTATCGATTTATATATGAAAGTTCTCAGTTGGGAGTATCTGGTTATGTCGATTTCTTTCCCTGTCAAACACAGATAGAGAGTGCTAACCATTTTGTGGAAACCTTCTTCAAACATTTCGAGAAATCCAGCAACTAATCGATCTGCATTCTCAACCCACAAATTACGACGCATCCGAGCTGTTTTTGCCACTGTTTGTATCTGAAACCCAAAAAAAATAGTCCCTTTTTGTGTTATTGTCAAGGAAGAAGAGTAAAGATTAATGCTATAACACCTCGAACAGAACTTGCAATTTCAATACACGAGAGAAGTAATAATACTAATACAAAGAAATCAAATTCTATTCTTTTTACTCTGGTCTATAGCCTTTAGTTACATAGAGACATCAATTTGCATTCTGAACCCTGATACAAAAGTTATGTACCTTCAGTTAAAACATTTTGTACCTACAGTCAACAATTTTTGTACATGTAAACAAATAACTTGATAATTGCTGACACATAATAACGATAGCTACAAGTACAGAAACTATCAACTGCAGGTACAAAATGTGTCAACTACAGATACAGAATCTGAAGGTTATTTTTGGACCAAGGTCTACAATGCAAAGTAGACCTTGGTCCATGGTATAATTTGCTGCTGAATTGTAGCACCTCTAAGGGTGGGACAGCTAGATTGGAGAGAAAGTGGGTCAATAATGGATTATATAGAATTTAACACATTTGACATTAATTTTTTAAATCCTTTTTTCAATTTTTGAACTCAAGTTTTCTTTCTTTTAAATAATGAAGTTTTAATATAAATTGTTAAAATTTGATAGCGCGGCAAAACACATTGACCTACTCTGTACTTCAATCCATTTTTGACCTACCAAATATAACACAGTTAAAGTTGCCAGGTTAAAATCAACACAAGTTTTCTTCGACCTGTTTTGGCGAGCCAAAATATCCCCCGAACCATCTACTTGTGACCTATGGTGAGAATTTAAGCTCAAACTATGAAAGGGAACATATTGCATACCTTCTCTTCCACTCTCTCTTGTTGCTTCTTTACTCTCTCATGCAACGTCTTCAAACCCCTGTTTACTCTTAACCTTTTCTCCTAAAGGGAAAAACAATAGTCGACAATAAGAAGATAATTTAAGTCTTATATACTCGGAGAACAGCAGGTATCGTGGAAAAGAATACTACCTTCACATAACTCAAACCGAGATCTTTTCTTGTATATCCTCTGTCCAAGTTACGCATCACATACTCATTGTAATCTTTTATAATCCTCATTATTATATCTGATGTGGATATTCCATCAGTCCGTTTTGTCTCCTTAAATTTTCCAATGGCCTTGACCTGTATCAAGAAACATCCACGTTTAAAAAAAACAAAAAACAAAAACCCTCACAGCTGCTATACGTTAAGCTTGTTTAAATAATGTTCTTATAACCAAATGAGTGGAGCAAAATGCCATATCGTAACAGCAAGGCAAACAAACCAAAATATACTCGTCGAAAAGGTACAGGAAGTGGTACAACTTGTAGCCATCATATTAGTTAGAGAAAAAAATGATGTTAAAGTAACATCAGTTAGAAGAGCTTTTACTCTCAGCAAAGGTAGAATGCTGAACGTAATCTTGAACTTACAAACTCATAAACATCGTTTCCAGCCCCGCTTGCATCAGCATAACTGGCATGTAAACATGGACATACTTTAGATAAATCAGCGAAACAGAAAAGTGCAACAATGCATGAGATAAAGGTGTCATCTACGTTCTCCTAAAAGAACTCATTCCAAAAACAAGCATTGTTACTATATATGAATCAATTTCTTGCATAGATGATCTACAAATAACCATATCTTGACAGATTGAGAACTCCTTGGATCTAGTAACACACATAATGTTGCACATTCAACTTAAGTGAAAAATAAATATGTATAGTAAAATTTTAGAATTAGCTCCCTGTGTGAACAAAGGAAACTAGACAAGCACAAACACTGAAGGTTTGGAGCTGGTCAGCCTTACGGTAGAGAATCATGAGCCACATAATCAATCTGATGTTTCTCAAGGAACTCGGGAGTGATCACCCAAGGTGCATCTGGAATAACTTCATCAACCCACCTGCAGAAAACAAGAAAAGTTACCAATGAAAAAATCTAAATAAATAAACAATTGGGGATAAGAGGGACACCATCTTAGAAACAAATAAAGACCAGAAAACTCAACTTTTTTTTTCAAGGGGGGCAATGGGGGGCAAGGGGGGGGGGGGACCTAAAACAAAGAAAAAAGCAGGTAGTAGACTACAGATTATACTATTTCTTCCCAACAAAATTTTGAAGTATTCGATTTAGGACATGAGCATTAAAAACATTTATAGAGCTTACATATACTCTGGTCAATTTGAAGTAAATTACTTAGGTAAAGCATTATTGGGAAAATCTTTAACTTCTATATTTCGGTAAAACAGAACATAAAGCCTTGAAGTTTTCATTAAATGCATATATTGTCATAGAACCAACTTGCAGTGACGAAGAGATTCATATCGCTCCTTATCAGTCATAACAGTCTTGCCCTTGAATTTGTTAGTGATTTCATCATTGCAACATCCAACAAGAAGATACGTGTTTGGAAACCTGCATTTTAAGCATGTAATGTCATAGGTTAAACTGAACTTCTGTTTCAGAAGCATAAAAAAGTCACAAAAAGCCTTTGCTTTGAGGCAAGTAATAGTTTTTAAAAAATAAAATATAAAATTAGAGAGTTCAAAGAACTGGAAACTTGCTGGTAATCAGGTTATCGAAGGCCATTACTCAGAAATTCACTTGTTACATCACACCTCAAGATAAAATGCAGATCATGCAAACCAAGAATTTTATTGAGTTCTCAGTGACAAATATCAGTATAGCACCTGGTTAATAGCCTAATAGGAGTGGAAGCTATAAAGAAATTAATGAAATCATTCTCATTTCCAATGCTTATGAAACCCAAGGTCAAGAAAAGCAATGTGTGATCAAAGGTTTCCATCATTGACAGTGAATCATTACAGTTCAGAGGTGGAACAAAAGCCCTACAATTCCCAGAGGAAAAACAAAATCTTTTGTCCCAGTGGAACAAAAGATTTCTTCCGTTTGACGTTTCCAAAGAATATTACTGTTAGAACCTCAGTTTCAAGATAGTATTTTTTTTACAGACAGAACTCAAAATTCACATAAAAGCCTCCAAAAGCTCACAGGGGAAAATGAACAAACAGCTAATACTCCTACTCAAATTCCTTCTGGATAATCCTTAAAGCTAAAACAAAACTGTAGAAAACACACAAAATCGGACCTTTTTTAAGACTCCCCACTTATAAACGACCGAATTGGAGTTCCAACAGCTCGGAAATAGCAACACCAAAAAAGAAGAAAACATAAAAGAAAGTTAAAATTACAGTTTCTTGGCTTGTTCGAGAGATCGGGCATGGCCAAAGTGGAAGAGGTCGTATATTNGGGGGGGGGGGGGGGGGGGGGACCTAAAACAAAGAAAAAAGCAGGTAGTAGACTACAGATTATACTATTTCTTCCCAACAAAATTTTGAAGTATTCGATTTAGGACATGAGCATTAAAAACATTTATAGAGCTTACATATACTCTGGTCAATTTGAAGTAAATTACTTAGGTAAAGCATTATTGGGAAAATCTTTAACTTCTATATTTCGGTAAAACAGAACATAAAGCCTTGAAGTTTTCATTAAATGCATATATTGTCATAGAACCAACTTGCAGTGACGAAGAGATTCATATCGCTCCTTATCAGTCATAACAGTCTTGCCCTTGAATTTGTTAGTGATTTCATCATTGCAACATCCAACAAGAAGATACGTGTTTGGAAACCTGCATTTTAAGCATGTAATGTCATAGGTTAAACTGAACTTCTGTTTCAGAAGCATAAAAAAGTCACAAAAAGCCTTTGCTTTGAGGCAAGTAATAGTTTTTAAAAAATAAAATATAAAATTAGAGAGTTCAAAGAACTGGAAACTTGCTGGTAATCAGGTTATCGAAGGCCATTACTCAGAAATTCACTTGTTACATCACACCTCAAGATAAAATGCAGATCATGCAAACCAAGAATTTTATTGAGTTCTCAGTGACAAATATCAGTATAGCACCTGGTTAATAGCCTAATAGGAGTGGAAGCTATAAAGAAATTAATGAAATCATTCTCATTTCCAATGCTTATGAAACCCAAGGTCAAGAAAAGCAATGTGTGATCAAAGGTTTCCATCATTGACAGTGAATCATTACAGTTCAGAGGTGGAACAAAAGCCCTACAATTCCCAGAGGAAAAACAAAATCTTTTGTCCCAGTGGAACAAAAGATTTCTTCCGTTTGACGTTTCCAAAGAATATTACTGTTAGAACCTCAGTTTCAAGATAGTATTTTTTTTACAGACAGAACTCAAAATTCACATAAAAGCCTCCAAAAGCTCACAGGGGAAAATGAACAAACAGCTAATACTCCTACTCAAATTCCTTCTGGATAATCCTTAAAGCTAAAACAAAACTGTAGAAAACACACAAAATCGGACCTTTTTTAAGACTCCCCACTTATAAACGACCGAATTGGAGTTCCAACAGCTCGGAAATAGCAACACCAAAAAAGAAGAAAACATAAAAGAAAGTTAAAATTACAGTTTCTTGGCTTGTTCGAGAGATCGGGCATGGCCAAAGTGGAAGAGGTCGTATATTCCGTCGGCGTAGACGCGAACCGGCCGGTCGGTGGGCGGTTCAGCGGCTGCTGACATTGCCAAATTGCTTGCCTCTTGCTTCTCTCCATCTTCCATAATTTTGTGTTCCGGCGCGCGTGAAATTTCTCAGGCTTGGCCCCTGGGAAAAGCAACCCCTGCTATCCACGGCTTCCTTAAGCAAGAATATACTCCAAATAATATACCCTTTTCCCAGGAAATTTGTGATTTTCCTTTTTTTTTTTTTTTTTTAAAGATCAGTTTTCCCGGCTAGAAAGTTCCATAGCTCTACCCAATTTACATATTTGTTTTTCTTTTCTCTTTCTTTCCATTTTCAGTTACTCTCTCAGTCTCATTTTGAGTCATTGATGAGATTTGATTAAAGTTACTTTTAATTCAATATTTCATAATATTAAATTAATTATTAGTATACAAAATTTATATATTTAGAAATTACACTAAAAGTCTAAAACTACTATTAAACACACAAAAAAAATTTAAAACAAGTAAAAAACACTAAAGAAAATAAGCAAAAAGAAAAGAGTTGATTTGACCAATGAATAGTAGGTAGAACAGATAAAATGGGACTGAGGAAGTATTTTTTCATTTTTTCTTTCAAATATGGTCAATTGGAATCAATTCATTATATCTTTAAATGTAATAAAAATATGAATCCCTCCGTCCTATTTTATATATCTAACTCAAGTTAACAAAACTTGACCAAAGTTATTTTAATTTAATTTTTTATAATATTAAATTTAATATTAGTATACAAAATTTATATATTTAAAAATTAAACTAAAAGTATTATTAAACACAAACAAAAATCAATTTTTAAAAATAAGTAAAAGATACTAAAGAAAATAAACAAAGAAGAGATAGTTGGTTTGACAAAATGAATAGTATATTAATATGTAAATTTTTAAATGGAAAATGATTATTTAATGACAATTTTCATCCTCTAACATCTCTTTTTGATGTTTTAAGTTAAAATGACTCAGCATGTAATATCTGTTCAACCTACTGAAGCACAAAGAGTCAACAATTGCCTCCACTGAGGCTCGAACGCCACTAGACCACAAGATCTTTGGCGTCAATTTTTTCTTTTTATTAACTTGTAAAGAAATCAATAAATAAAGAATTTTTTACTTTTTTTAAAAAAATAATGCCATGTCAATATTAGGGAAAGATTAAAGTGGAAAGGTAGCTAATTTAACTTCAGCTTGCCTGTATACACTATACTGTGCATTTACATAGCTCCATAATTGAAGCATGCCTGTATACACTATACTGTGCATTTAAACAAAGTCCAGTATTCAATTCAAAACCTGGAAGAAAACTTGTACTACAATTGAAGCATGTGTTGATTGTGCTCCATCTAAACTAAAAATCTAAGAAAAGCAGGGATAGCTCTGATACCAAATTTAAACATGTGCTCCATTTCAACTAAATGCCTAAACAGATAGTTGGACTGCATATATTATATGCTCAACACTGATGCTGGAGTAGGCTGCAGGTTAACTGCCATGAAAAGGATCAGAAGAAAGATGTTTACAGCACCGGTCCAAAGCTTAGCTTATTGATTCTCCTCGTGTGTAGGCGATGTTTTTGTTTTTGAAGGGGGGCCGCATGTCTTTACATAACCACCGAAATCCTTTTTCCGGAGCTTCGCTAGATCTACACGGATTACCCTGCCATCGAAGTACTAAAAGCAGGGGAATATAAACTGAGAATTCAAAATCAAACACAAACGGATATCAAGAATGAATGCGTTGTTGGCAAGTTAAACCTTGGAATCCATGTGTTCTAGGGCGAGCATGGCATGTTCTTGAGATGTGTATTGGATAAATGCGTATCCCCTTGATGTCTTTGATCCTTTATCCTTGACAATCTTAACTGATAAGGAGTATAGAAAGAATCAGCAACCACCAGATATAAGGGAGGCAGATATAAACATAAGAAAACGAAAAAGAATATACCTTCAGCTATCTGACCGAATTTTGAAAATTCCTTCAGCAAACAGTTTTCATCAGTGGTGTATGGCAAATCTGTGGTTCAAAATGCAGAAGTGGAACTTACAAGCTGCAAAAGGCAAAGATGAAACTCTAGAACCACACATTCACACATCTTATAAAGCAAAAGCGAATCACGAGTGACAGTAGACTGGAAGTGCAATAAATTTTTAAGAATATTACTAGTATCTATTTAGTCATGCCCAGATCTATCTCTTGGCATAATTGTGGCCAGTGTCATGAAGATTCTCAAGCTCACAAACCGACTGGGCTCATTTAGCATAAATGTGCTTAAGAAGAGCTAGAGGTTGAATGCATGTATTTTTTACCTCCACCATACTGTATTTTCCTCTAAAGTACCTTATTATTTTCAATCTTCAAAATGGGTTAGGCAGTTAGGTAGGGGAAAAAATATATCATATGAAGATTGAAATAATGCTGCCTTCTTAAATTTAGGACTTTTAAAAGAGATACTATGCCCTAAAGATGTCTATCATCTACATCCTAAAGATTCTCAAAAGATAACCTTAACACGTCCAACAAGTTGATTATAACTGCAGCTTACACAATCTGTCATTCCTGGTGGAAAAAACCTTGACACATTTATTAATTGAAAATAAAGCTCCAACAAGGGAGGATTGTTACTACTTAATCCAATTTTTAGGAAACTAAGCAGATGCTGGTAAGGCTGGCATTTTAGTGTTTAAAATGTGGCATCTTAAGATTGTTACAGTGTTACAAATAGATGCCTTATGTGCACATCAGTTGATCCACTCTTTTCAGTCTTTTGTTAACATTTAACCAAAAAGTTGCACAGAAAGACATAGCCACACAATACAAACCACACTAGTTTCCTTTATATCAATGTGGAATGTTGGTTCTTGGGGAATAAGCATTACAAATGAGGAATCAAGTTAAAACCAAATAAAATTTCTCCCATAAACAAAACATGTCAAAATCAAAGAGAAATCTTGTTTCAGGTCTCTCTTATATGTTATGCTTCCCACTTTTATGAGGAAGCCCACCACATTTGTTGAGGCTTCAGTTTCCAAATCTAAAGACTGGAATAAGGATGCAAAAGCTTTAAACTTCAAATTTTCAAAGTCTAACAGACAGTAACATAATCCATCTAAATAATTAGCCATCCAGTTGCCAATCAATAAGGGAAGAAAATTGGAGATTATAGATAAGGCCCATAACTGCAACAAGAGAACCAGAACAGAGAAGAAACTCCATGAAGCTTGTTATAAACTAAGATTAGCCTAGGGTCATTCAAGTGGGCTATAATGCACATGGGCCAAACCACACTAAAGATTGAATCCAACCAATTAGTTAATCTGACCTTATAAACCCATGTGTTCTCTCTTATTTTATCAATGTGTGATTCTTAACGAAGCTTATCAATCCAATCACATAATTATGCACTCAAAGTTATTTACCTAAGTTATTGAGGCATTCACTGTCATGAGAGCAGAAATTCCTCTATAGACTAAATGCTATTAGAACTTCCTCATCTATATTTTAACTTTATAAATTATAATTATTCAAATTTCTCCATTTTCCTCACATGGCACCAAAAACCTACACTCCAGGCTGATTAATATCACGAGAAAAATCCGTCCGCACAAAAAATCATATCAATCTCCTTCCCAATTGCAGTAAATTAAAGCAAACTCACGAAGCAAAATCAAATCAAATACCAAATTAAAAATACAGAATGCCAATCCCATGTTGCTTCATGTGTGTGTGCACTAAATGAAGAGAATAAGCAATGCTACTCACTGCTAACCATAATCTTGCTGGCAAGAGGGTAACTGTGAAAAGAAGCGTGGATTCTCATTCTCAAGGAGCTAGGGCGAAATGAACACGATGAGGGCGGCGCAACTATCGGCCGGGAAACTTGAAGCGGAAGTGCCGGAGCCGGAGAAAGGCCTGTCCAGATGCTCTTCGCCATTTCACGATGAAGATCCGATTACTAGCCGCTTCAGCGTAGGGGAGCGGTGAAGAAGAGCAGCAGCATATCCTCCTAAGTCCTACCTGCTTGCAAAATCAGGACAATTCTCCAATCAAGAACAATTACTTTAGGTGACACACAGAAATTCCATTGATTTTTCGTTCATCAGATTTTTTTTTTTTTTTTTTTAATACTCGTTCATCAGATATTATTAACATCTACACCACCAAATTAAATTGGAAAAAGTAATTAATATATTTTGTTGTTTCTTTACTACTAGTTACCCAGTTACAATTACAATCCGATTGGTTCCTTACAAAATATTTGAAGGAAACAAAATTCAAATTATATGGAAAATAAATTACCAAAAAAATAGATTCAATTTGATTGTATTTGGAATGGTAAGAAATAAGGAGCATAAAGATAATTATACTCCTACACAATAATAATGGTAATTAAAGAAAGTTAGTGAGGACATAATTGTCCTCCTTATTTTTCATATAATTGTCCTTCTTATTTTCCATGGAAAACAAAATACCAATTAGTGACCAAGGAAAATGTTTTCCTTGTTCTTAAGGAAAATGTTTTCCATTCAACCAAACAAAAGGAAAACATTTCATATCCAATCAAACACCTCTTTAGTATTTATTCATAATTACTTTCTTAATATACTAAAACACAAATAGTCAATACCGCCTTAACTGAGCTCAAATAAAATTAGCAAAGCATTTCATAATGCCCAGATATATGATTTGAGCATAGATGCAACGGCTCCATTTGTATGTTATTTTTTATATATATTTAAATAAATTAATTAATTAAAAAATTAAGGGTCTGTTTGAAAATCTTAGTAATGTTTTCTGAAAAAATGATTTCTAAAAAATAAATTATTTTTAAAAAAAATGAATTATTTAAAAAATAATTTAATTTTATAATGATTGGTTGAAGGTCGAAAAATAATTTTTTTTTTGTTTAGCTGAAAGTTAAGAAATTATATTTTTCTATTTGGTCCATTTTTCTAAAAAAACAACATATTATTTGTAATAAATAATAATAAGTGGTTGTTGTTATGGTTGTACGATGGTGGTGGTAGCAGCAATCGTGGTTGCGGTGGTGGTGTTGTTAGTTGTGGTGGTGATGGTAATAATAATTTAAAAACTAGTTTGAAAAGAGATGAGAGATAAGATAAATACTGAAAAACAAATCCAAAAAATGTTTTCCGCCTAAAAATTTTTAAAGACATTTTTCACAAATGTTTTCATTAATCATAATAAATATTTTCTTTTAATTTTATTTTCTTTGAATGCCCAGACACGAAAAAATGACTTTCAAAAGTCATTTTCTGAATTTACAAATGAGTAATTCTACATGTATTCCCAATTTGTACTCCTATTTTATACTCTTTATGATTTGGCATGCTTTGATTGCTCAATTTAGTAGGGGGGTCATGATGTTTATTCAGTCATTTTTTTTTCTTTCTCCAATCAAATTTGAACACTAGTTGAAGTAAAAGTTGGGAGTAAGGTTTTGAGACTACATCAAATATTTTTCTTTTACAAATGGGCCCTAAAATAACCCACATGGCATCTAAATATATATAAGGAAAAGTGTTTTCAAAAAAAAATATAAGGAAACGTTTTTTGGAAGTTACTTAGAGGTAAAAAAAAAAAAGTGTTAATTATAGTTTCTCTCTCCTCTTCTTCTTCTTCTTCTTCTTCTTCTTCTTTAAAAAAAAAAAAAAACTTTTAGAATGAGAAATATTATTTTTAGTCCTTCTACTATAATATATGTATCAATTTTTGTCTTTGACTATTAAAATTTTCAAATTAGGTGCATGACTATTCAATTTGTATCACATTTGATCCTTAGCTATTAACATTTTCAAATTAGATGCATAACTATTCAATTTGTATCATATTTGGTCATGCCGTTAAATTTTTCAGCCAAGTTACCTGAGACCAGCTAATTTATTTATTTTTTATTTTAAAAATTATTTTACTAATTTTTAATTTTTTTAGTACAATTGACTCTGTTATAATGTAGTATATGTTCATAACTACTTTCTCAACCAAATGAAGCACAAAGAGCTAATATCGCCTCCACTGAAGCTTAAACCTACCCCCTCTCATATAAGGGTGCAACCGGGTGCTACTAGACCACAAGGTCTTTGGCTAATAATTTTTAAATTAAAAACTTAAAAATAAAAAAATAAAAAATAAAAACGCCAGCCCCACCCACCCTCCCTCGTATCTGGCGGAGACGAAGGAGGCAGGGGTTAGCTGACGTTCTCTTATCCCCCACCCCCTCCCCCTTCCTCCTTCTTCTCCGCTGGAGACAAAGAGAGATCGTCTCCGGCAGAGACGAATGAGGAAGGAGGAGAAGAGAACGTTGGTCACCCCCTCGCTCCTTCTTCGTCTTCGAGGGTGGGGGTTCCCTTCCTCCTTCGTCTCTGTCAGCGACAAAGGAGGAATGGGGGAGAGAGAGAACGAGTCACCCCCCTCTTCCTTCGTCTTCGTCGGCCCGCCAAAATATACCGATAGGCTAAACCCGTCTTGACTGCATTTATCTAAAATTTTTAAAATAATAAATTATCACATTTATCAATATTAATAAAACATAAATATATTATTAACCAAAAATTTTTATAAAAAAAATTAAAAACTAACCTGCGACGGACAGTGGCTGGAGCGGTGGTTGAGGAGTAGGCAGTGATAGCTAAATGTCGTGGAGGCTGGAGCGATGGCTAGGAAGAAGTAGATATGCGGCTATGGCGGTGGTGGCTGAGATGGCTGGGGTGGGGGTGGCTACTGACAAGTATATTTTTATACTTTAATTTATGTAGGTTTTTATAGTATATTTATATTTATTAATTTATATTTTACTTTATTTTAATATTTTTAGAATGCTAGAGTTAATTAGTTAGAATAAATATTTTATAATAATTATTGGATATGATTAAAGTTTAGAATTTTAGTTTTAGTTTTAGGCCCAAATAAGTGTTAAATTTTAGTTGTCATCCTAGTGTTGTTTAATTAGCCCATTTCTTAGTTGTTTAATAAATTTAAGCCCAACTATATAACCTAATGATTCTAATAACAAACGAATTGTCAGTTGGTTTCTTTCTCTCCCTGCGCAGCTACGTACGTACGAAGAAGCAGGCGAAATACTTTGTCAAAATTGCAGCGCAGATTTCGACCGTGCTTGGAGGAGAACTCGTCAGTCAACAATGGCAGCAATAAAACGGATGGCAAAGATAATTTCTACTGTTTGGATCTATTTTTAAGAGGTTCATATTAATTTTTAGATTAATTATTTTCCTTAATTTAAGAGTTTTTGTTGGGATTAGAAGTGTATAAATAGGGGTGAGTTCCTGTTGTTTGAGGAATCAGACTATCTGTTTATTTTATATTTTTCTACAATTTACAATTTTTTTCTTTTCTTGTTAAGTTTTCTGGTTCATGGCCCAGCGAGGCTAATTCTCTAAACTTGGTCAAAAGATTACATGAACCCTGGATCATTCTGTACTGTGAGATTGAATTTGTTCTTAATGTTGAATTCATTTTCATTTTAGTAATTGATATTCTCCTGTGCTTTCAATTGTTTTATTTTATATAATTGTTCTAGTTAATTGCTAGGAGGCCTACTAGTTTAATTACTTAAACAGTTTATTGCTAGATTAGTTAACGATTCGTTCAATTGATTTTCTAATATGTGTAGCAACTATGATTAATTTTATCACGGCTTAGTGTTAATTTAATCATAGGAAGAATATTAATCTAAATTAAACATAACCGCATGTGTTTATGTTATTTAGTTTCGTTGATTTTCTCATTTTAATGCTGCTATCGAATTAAATATAAGTGCTTGTCATGTGTTATTTGGTAGTTAGGGATAGTTGATACCGCTTGTGTTTGATTACCTATGACTAAGGGAAATTGGAAATTAGTTCCACAACGAATGCTCAATTGTTATGAACTAACCTTGAATCTATGATCAGTTACTAAAATCCGGTGGTGAATGTTTTCTTAGACCAAGTATTAAAAGTTCAATTGATTTCTTTCGTAAACTTTGGCTTGATTATCATCTTTTATATTCTTATTTATTTATTTATTCATTTACTTATTTTGAATGTTAATTTCATACCGAACCTCCCTCTTTAATTTGAGCTCATAAATCAAACTAGTTACTCCTCGTGGGAACGATCCTTACTCTCACTACTACGTTTTTAAGGTTTAATTTGGGAGCCTACGACAGCTCGCCAGCTACGGGCAGGCATATTATATATTATAATCCGCCACTGTTTCAATTAGAAACTGTGGCAGATTATAAAAGATTTTTTTTTAATTAAAAACTTTCCGCCACCGTTTCTTGGTGGAATATTAACCTTTAAAAAAAAAAATTACTTTTCGCCACCATTTTCAGAAAGTAAAACATGTTTAAAAAAAAAAAAAAAAAAACCGCATCCTTTTCATCTTACAACCGTGACGGATTGTTGATCAATTATTTACGAAATTGTCAACTACAAATTTTTTTTAAAGAGTACACTACTATTTTTGTAAGAACAGTAGTTAAATATCAGTCTCTTATGTTCTTTTTGATACTAGTAGAAATTCATTGCACCACCTTAAGAAGTTGATATACTTTGCGACGAGCAGCCATAACCAGCCCATCTTCTGCGGTGAATGGGTTTGGCAGCCAAGTGAATAAGCCATCTTCTCCACCTTCATTGTAATACACAACAGAACTTTTCCCATGCATCACGCCATATGTAGAACGCACTGCACTACTTCTACTCCAAAAACCTCACCAATGCACTGCAGCCCCATACAAACACCAAATAATAACTTGTGTAATACAAGTTATTACACAAACAAAATTTATACTATTTGTACCCTCAATAGTAATTGCGATTTTTTTTTTAAGTCTGCATTCTAATTATTCTTAATTTATTATTAAAATTAATTAATTCAGCCACATGTTAATTTTTTCTTTCACGTTGTATTAAAAAAAAATTAAGCTCAATAATCCAACCAATGAATCATTGACTATTATACGCTAAAGCTAGCCATGTATGTTGCCATCAAAACTATCCCTTTGACGTCAAGGTTTTCAATTCACATTATAATGGCTTGTAAGTTGTGACTATCTAGCAAGATTCAAAGCAATTGATGACACAACAACCTAGTTATTTACATCATTTTCGTATGGATCAACCCTTGTTATATTTAGTTTAAATTATTAAAATTAAAAGCAAAAAAAAAAAAAAAGTTTTGGTCAAAGCAGAATAAATGAGGTGTGCTTCGATCCGATAATTGTTTGACTTGGAGTTTCAAACGTTGGGTCGATAGCAACGTCTAACTAACCTCCTTAAACACCTTTAGTTTCCCAATATTCCATGTACTTCTATCCACACAGTTCACACCTTTATTAGCTACAAGATTTATGAAAGGCCAACCAAATATTTATATTTGGACTCCTATTTTGACTTGATGACATTAAAAGTTTTGGTTTTTAATTTAGAAATAATTTTTTTCTCCTGTTTTACTTATTGTCTTTGTACAAATTAAATGCGACCCGTTGATTGTTGAAACATCGTCTCAAGGAAACGTGAGATTTTGGTTTGACAATAAACTCTAATAAATACTTCAATTCGTAATTCAATTCCATCACCAGTACATATGAGTGGTCCTTCTACAATCCTTTTCTGGTTTAAGTGTTTAACCTACCTTTTATATTTCTTCCCAAAACGTTGACGTCCCGGCCCGACAGAACACCTAGGATGATGTAAATCGTGATAACTCAGCTGAACACAAAGGTTAGACTTTTGCTTACTGCACACAAAGATCCCCTCACTTTGAGAGGTTGCTCCCATATTGTGGCTGGTGAGATTCTATCCTACTGGTCTTTCTTCCCAAACTTCACCCATGTGACCAACTGATCTGTCCATGCGGGCAACCTACCTTTTATATTGGTGCTGGTGATTGAGGTCGACCAGTTCAAAACTAGTTAATGAATATAAATAGTTTTTATTTTTTATAATGATCGATAAGTGATTGCCCAAGTTTCTTCCAAATTAACCAGATGTCTCTTGGTTCAAGTTTGAGAACATAGCTACTTTAAAATTTATAAGGGAGTACTTTGTCATCATTGATGTCATACTCAGCTAGCACAAACATGATTAATCTCATAAAAGAGAATTTTTTTTAATTGTTGAACAATGTTTAATGTTGGGCGAAGTATCATGCTATTGAAACATGATACTACCATATTTTATTTCTTTAAATAATTCATTTTTTAAAAATGGTAAAAGGGATAAATTAAAAAATAAATAAATAAATAAAAAACCTTAAGGCTTTCACTTACATATATAGTTACATGTAGATTGCTGAGGGATACACATAATGCTCGGGTAGATATATGTGGGTACATGATATGATTAATCTATATTTTGTTATCATAATATTATATTGATATCATTGAATGTTGGGTTGTTACACATCTCTCATCTTATTCACTATTATTATAAGACTAGTCAACTATCACAATAAAATTAACCGATACCTACATCACATATAAAGAAAAACGTAAAATCAGACAGAATTTGTAATTATACAAAAATTTAACCATAATAAAAAAGTTATTATATTTACCAGTTATTTTACAACTTAGTGGGAAAAAAAAAAAGAAAATATATAAGATTGAAAAGAATTTAATTATAAATATATAAAGAGTGAATATAATGTACAAGTTAACGTACACTACAATATAATTAATTATACCAACATATATTCTATTCAGATTAAAACCTTATTACAATCTAGTTATTTTTATTAACCCTAGCTCAAAAAATAAAATAAAAGGTATTCCTATTACCATTCATCATAATCATCCACGTTGAGGACACTAGTACTAGGATTACTACTTCTACTACTACCATTATTATTATTATCATTATCAACACCTGAATAAGTAAAAGAGGTAGCGTCTACAAAGCTATTATGGTTGTTGTACATAAGATGTTGTCCTTGAAGTTGTTGTTGCTCTTGTCCATGATGCCAAGCTTGCTCGCCGGACGTCGGAAAATCGGTACCCGGCGGCGGTCCAAAGCTCAGAGTGATCGGACCTCGTTGATTCCTCAATATTGAAGAGTGTGGTGAAGATGATGAATGGCAGCCGGTGTATTGTTGCACTAGTGATCGGAAGTTTGTGAGGCTTGCATTGAGGAGAGTGGTGGGGGCTTTCTTGGAAGCCCTCGACCGCCGCCTCGCCGCCCGCTTTGCTACACCGCTTTTGGGGCTCATCGACTCGCTGACACTAGGGTTTTCAGGAGGGTTCGGGATGATTAGACCGCTAGTAGCGGTTTGATCGTCTCGGAGTAGTGTCTGATTGGTATCTGGGACGGTTTGAGGATAAACAGAAAAATCGGGTTGAAATGATGTTTGGTGGTGATGGGAGTAGGGGATTTGATAATAATCCCATTGAGATGGGGAAGTTGGGATCATTTCATCACTCATTGTTTTTGCGAACTTTTATGTTTGTTGGAAGCGAGAATAAGCTAAGTAGTAGTAGTAGTCAAGGTGGTCTTTTGTTGCCACTTCGATTTGGTCGTCTTAGGATGATGAGAGTGTGAATATGAATCCACAGTTTGGTTAGTTTTGTGTGCATTTATAGGGGCAGCAAAGTAGTCAGAGTAGCACAACTTTGATTTCGATCATCTGCTCTATTTCTTTTCAACCAAGAATCGACATTTCAACTTTTTGACCGTTCAAATGTTGATGAGCTAAGATTGTCCAAATATAAATTAATGTGTGAATTCTCCAGTATTTTGATTAAAATTTTAAGTTACTTGATGTAATATATATGGAAAATGTAACGGTACTTATGTAACAATTGACACCGTGTGCTTATCAAATTCAAAGTCAAAAAATGTGACAGTACGTAAGTGATGAGCGAGACTCTTGTGCGCAGTAAGTAAAGGTCTAACCTATGTGTTCAGCTAAATTATTATGATTTACATCCCTAGATGCTCTATTGGGTCGGGACGTAGGGGCCCTTAGGGTTGGGATTTAACTTTGGAAAGAAAAAATGCCATCATAATGTTGATTTTCTATTCGATACAAACTCAACATGTATTAGAATAAAATTGCCAGGCTCCTGTCCCGAAAGAGATAACGAAATGGATGAATTATAATTTTCGTGCCTAAATAATGTCATTTGTTTACATTCTTGCCAACACCCTCTTAGTAGAATCATGACGGCCGAATTTTTCTAGTGTTTTTACCTTTTTTTATGTGTTTTGTTGATTATAACTATGAAGCAAAATTTATTCTGAAATTAATTTTCCTCGTCACCCGAATTTAAAAAAATAAAAAATAAAAAATAAAAAATGGTCACCATCCTCAACCCCCAACAAAGACTGAAAATAAAGCGAGCGGTGGATTCTGTGATCTGATCTTTTGAAGCATATATGATACATGCAACTTCCTGGAAATTCATTCAGTAAAATTATGCTATGAAAAAAAAGCATGCTGGCCTACAATTGAATGTCATACCAATTAATCACATGCGTTCAAGGATCCGACTTTTATGACTTATATCTTGTTTTCTTTCTCACTCATCAATCCTGCAGCTAATCTACAGTAAGCCGTAGCTATTCGGGGTAACCCCAATCAAGACAGTAAGAGATTCTCAGATCCACACTTGTACCCAAAAAGTTATGAGTTCAAATCTTCGCCCTTCAACTATGAGTTGTGGTCCTTTGCTGACTAAGACTACAAGACAGGATTTACCTATATCTAAAAGGGTTGTGAAGTTTCTCTCGTCATTTAGATACTAAGTGTGTATTGTTTTATAAGAGTAAAATTTCTTATAGTATATTTTAATTTTGATTGCGTAATTTGTTATGGGGGTACGGGTACAGGGTACTGTACTGTTTAATGATGCATAGTACTTTTGGTAGACAGTGAATATTTAATTTAGTAGGAATTGAAGTGTGTAATTTATATTAATGAACATTTGGTAGTTTTAATACAGTAGATGATAGTCTATTACAAATGTGGCACTGTAGGGGCTCAAGAAGCTAAAAGCATTCTTATCAATAGAGTTTTTTGCGATTTTTGAGAAATTTTTGTGAGTGTGTTTAGGAAATAGAAAATAAGAGGGGATGGATTTTTTTATTTTT
Organism: Ipomoea triloba; assembly: GCF_003576645.1. Taxonomy (NCBI): domain Eukaryota; kingdom Viridiplantae; phylum Streptophyta; class Magnoliopsida; order Solanales; family Convolvulaceae; genus Ipomoea; species Ipomoea triloba. The sequence continues at coordinate 6,434,963 of NC_044923.1, read as the reverse complement.
TTTTTGATATTTTAAAAAAAATCAGATGTGTCAGGCGTGCTTGACGCCCGAGTGAGCACTGCTGTGCGCGTTTCGCGTACAGCAGTGATGGAGCCATTTGCAGAGGTTACTGTTCTAAAAATTAGTTTTGCAGAGGAACTAATTTTCCTCTCTCTCCTCCTCTCTCTCTTGCCATGTTGGATTAATTCTGACATAAACCAAATAATATCTACAGTTGTGGATGCTCTAAGCTCTCAGTTCAAGCCTGTATGAGTATAAGTGAAATAGATTTTAAAAAAAATAAAAAAAAATAAGAGAGAGAGAGAAGCGTTCAAATATTTTTAAAAAAGAGAGAGATGTATGCAAGTCAACTGCCCAAAATTAATGAGACATTATTTCTTGTAATTAATGAGTGATTACGGTCAACTAAACCAAAATTCAAAATCCCTTCTTTTCCGATTGCACTTGAACTAAATCACTATTAAAAGCACTACTTTCTAGTTTCTGAGTTTGCGGTCTTTTTTAACCATATGATGAAAAGGGACTCGAACATTATTCTGACTTATCAACATCGAAATACTTGGTAAATAATTGTTAGCTGATTGGGTTTAGTGAGTTTGATTAGTTTATAGTATTAGTTGATTGTATAAAAGTGTTTGGTAAATTAGTTGTTAGTTGATAACTTATTACATGCGAAATGACTTTCTCAAAAAGCTGATCGCTTTTTGAATTTTAGCATTTTTGGAGCAATAAACTGCTACAAAAAGCTAATTAATGAAACACTCATATGGGGTGTCATAAGTTGGCTAGGCACTTTGAGTTTGTGTCCTACCATTTTATTCGTAGATAAGTGAATGTGTTGGCCCATGCTCTTGCAAAAGCGACAGATTCTCAGGTCCTTTAGTTAAACATTTTTCTATTCCAGTTTGTATTCAGCAACTTTTTGCTTATTCTTAATATATTAGTTACACTTTTGCTTTTTTTTTTAAAAAAAAAAAAAAGAAGAAATACTCATATTGATTGTTTAACCAAATCAAACAGCTAATAGTGATCAAATAAGTCAAAATTGACTAATAAGCTAATTATGTTACCCAGCATAACCTTTATTTTTTTCTCTTTTAACACAGAATATTGAATGGTTCTACGGGAATGAAAAAAATTGTCACTAAATTTTATCATGTGATTTTATAAAAAGTTTCACATTTCATATCATTCAACTGAGCAGGTGTTTGATAAATGAATATTCACTAGTTTTTGAACATATTTGACTGTTTTTTAGTGGTTTGAAAACACTGAAAAACTGTGTAGCGTTTTAGATTAGTGAATTCTATTTATTTGATTCAAACGACTATTTTACCCACTAATTTTTACTATTAATTTATATTTATACTACCACCATTTTATATTCATAACTTTTTATAAAATATAAATCTAAAATCTATTTACTTTGTAACTTTATTTTTTTTTTAGTACTATTGACTACATTACATGTAGTATCTGTTCATATATACTTTCTCAACCTACTGAAGTCCAACGAATCAATATCGCCTCCACCGAAGCTCAAATCTATGATCTCCCATTTGGGAGAGTCACTGCCACCACAATTAATTGTTATATCATAAATGCAACCGATTTCTTTTTGAGCTGTGAGCCACTTCCACCACAACTAATTGTTATATCATGGACTAAGATTTATCATGCGCATTGTGGACCTTGTTCTATATTATGTATTTATAGTTAAACTATTGTGTACTTTCAATTTATTTACCTACAGTTAACATATTATGAAGTTAGTGACGGTATATTTTTCTCCGTATCAGTTAATTAACAAAATTTGTTATTAGTTATCCATTAATTATTAAATACTCAAAATTAAAAATGTATACTCACAAATAGTGACGATAGATTTTTCTCGTTACAAAAAAGGAAAAAAAAAAAGTATACATAGGGTTTTTCTTAATTTTGTTTGCCGTAGGCTTTAGTCAAAACATCGTGGGGAGTAAATTTGCTAATAATCTTAAATCATGTTCAGACCTAGTCAAGGCTAATACTAGTTCCAGTCAATGGATACCATAGTTTTCAATGTCTGGTTTTGACAATTTGCAGCGCCAATGTGGATCCAAATGTAATTTTGTCCAAAGTTTATAAATCCGCCTTTATTATTATATTTTTAGTACTATCAACTTTGGTACAACGTAGTATCTATTCATAATTATTTTCTCAACCTACTGAAGCACAAAGAATTAATACTGTCTTCAATGGAGCTCGACCCCATACTCGCGTAATAAAATTTGTTAATTAATAAATGAGTGACGAACATAAAAAGTTATAAAATTATGTTAGTTTGTTCAAATTTGTAGGTTAATAAGTTTGTCCTTAACCATCAAACAATAGAAAATATTATTAAAAAATGAGAGGAAATTATGAGAGATCGATGGAGAAATAAAAGAGATATTTTTCTTATTCGGTAGAGTTATTTCAAATAGTGATTTTTTTTTTTGAATCAATGTAGATGTAATAGTATACTTCATACTTGTATACGAGTTAATACCCAATATAGTTCTCGACTACAATGGTTTTACTCAATTTAGTCTTAAATAATTTTTTGTGTTCAATTTAATCCTCGACTTTGATGGTTTTACCCAATTTAGTCATTTGATAAAAATTCTGTTAGTGTACGGTTAAAAATAGAGTCCTAATGGTAATTTTCTCATCCTTCATCCCATTTGGGATGATTCCTTTTTCTTCCCCTTATTAAGATCCACGCATAAATATAAATATTCGTACCCAAATATTTATTTACACTGTATTTATTTTTTTAGGGTTGAAGTTGATTTGATACAAAAATTTACATTTTTGCGTGGATCTTAATAAGGGAAAGAAGAAGGATCATCCCAAATGGGATGGAAGCTGAGAAATTACCATTTTAGGATCATATTTCTAACAGTTAACTAACAGAATTTTTAACAAATGATTAAATTGTGTAAAACCATTAAAGTCGAAAATTAAATTGAGTACAAAAAGTCATTTAAGACTAAATTGAGTAAAATTACTATAGTCGACGACTATATTGGATATTAACTCCTTGTATACAAAGTAGTGAGTTTTGGACTTTCGTGAAAGGTTTTAAAAGTCCTTTCAGACATACAAAAATGGGAAAAAAGGAAAGAGTGTAGCGTTTGTGAAAATTTCTTGCCATTTCTTCTTTTACGACTCTTTTACCATTTGTCGTTTGATTTTTTTTTTTTTTTTTTTTTTAATGGGGGAGCTTTAGAGGGATTCGCAAAGATGACAAACAACAAAAGAATCATAATGCCTAATATGACCGTTCTAAGAACAGTTACTCCAAAGACGGCAAGATCGTTTACGCCATGATGTTTGGATGCCTAACTTACGCAGTTTTCACAAAACATGAGATTGTTAGAACATTTTTTATCAATTAATTTTTTAAAAAGTAATTTCAAGAGGTCCAGTAATTTCAAACTGCCGATAAGCGTATTGATAATATAGTTATAAGACTGGAAGTTGAGTATTGTAAAAGCTGTGTTGCCCAGTGGGAATCATCACTTCTGGGAATCGAACTCGGGTTCTCCTAAAATTCTTCCCCACGAAGAGACCTCATTTGTCACTTGAGCTACCCTATTGGGTTAACAATGGTGATTATACAGTTATTAAAATCTTCCTTAAAAAGTATGTTTTCCCCTTATCAGTTGAGATATTGACATAGCTTCATTAACATCTAGATTTAAACCATTATGTTATATTTGGTAGAGAAGAATTGCAATTCATTTTCCATTTAATTTTAAAAAAGTGGAAAATTTCATAATTTAGTGAGAAGGAAAATTTCGTTTGAATTACAATTTCTCAAATTTGCAGAGTTGCGAATCCCACGTCATCGCCCTAGAATTGAAATTCTATGATACATAGGGAGAAAAGTTAATGTGACGACTAAATTGTCTTTCATAATAATCCAACATCTTCTCCTAGGAATTGCAATTACATGAGTATTTTAGTCTTTATAATTCTTATTTTATTTCAATTTTCATATATACCAAACATTAGAATTGAAATTCCTAATAATTCTATTCTCGCATACCAAACAATAAAATTTAAATTCCTATTTTATTCATCATAAAATTACAATTCATTTTCCCCTAATTCCTTCCTTACTAGCAAACACCAAGTTAATACTAAAAAGAGTCACGTATTTAACCGAAACTTTCTAGATAAAGTACAAACTAAACCCACCGTTTAAATTACTAGAAAATATTTAAACTTTTTACCTACCAAATGCTCTTAATTTAAAAGGTTAAGCATCTATAAATTCACCCTTTCGGAGTTTAGGTGTAGCTTATAGTTAAACACATCCTATTTTAGACAGTTAAGCATTTAGATTTAGGTCTTCTAACATATACTTCATGTGAAATTTGTGAAATTTGCGAGTAAAATATTTACGCTCCTTAACTTATATACATACATTTACTTAAATTTTTAGTCTTTAACTTTTGGGCATATCCAAATATTATTCTTGAATTTAGAAATGAAATTTTCTCCTCAATTCTATGGAAATTTTCAATGCCATCCAATCTCAATAGGGACAGGAACAAGGATACCCCTCGAGTAGTATTTGTCTAACTTTATCTTATTTTTGGTACTTTAAATAAATGTTTGTGTGGGGTGTGTGTGTGTGTATATATATATATATATATATATATATATATATATATATATATAGGGTGATATTCTAATGACAACCACTCACCCCATAAGAATATGAAGACCAATCTGGTGCATTAAAAAAGACATATCTATGGGTGAAATTAATTTGGAGAATTAAAAATGCGTGTGTGCATATGTAGCGTTACGATGTGTGCATATTAAATATGTATTGTATGCAATATTGGATATGCGTTCCAATTTTGAAAATGAAAAATAAATAGTTATCATTCTGTAAATAAATAATAATTAAACTCAATTATTACCCCATTCACATCATTTGATATATGTGTCTCTATTTGCGTCGTAGACTACCAATTTCTTTTTTTTTTTTTTAATCTCAATTCTCTCTTATGTTTTATTTTTAGGGTCAGTTTAAAAATACATTTAAAAAAGGATTTTATTTTGAAAGGTCATTTTTCATATTTTTTTTTTAGTATTTAGCTATTAAAAAATAAAACTAATGAAAAATACATATGTTGATCAAAGGAAAAAAAAATGCACATTTTGACATAAAACGTCTTTTTAAATTTTTATTTAAAAGATATTTTTTTTAGATCTCTTACCCAGCCTCTCAAGCTCTCCTTTATCACCTATCTCACTCTTCACCTGAGCCAACAAAAATCAAGTATGTATTTATCTTATTTTCTTCATAATTATATTCTTCTTCTTCTCATTTTTATCTTCACATCTACTATTTTTTGTATGTATTTGTTAGGTTTTCTACCTTCAAATTTTTTCTTCCTTTTTTATTTTTGGTTTCAGCCTTCAAGATCAAAATTAGATAATCATTTGGTTTACTTTGTTGTGCTAATATTGTTTTTTTTTTTTGCTCATTTGTATATAGATGAATAATTAATATTTTCTAATTTTGTAATAGATTTCTATTTATTTTTGAAAAATGGATCAAATAAAATAAGATAGTTTTTCGACTTTTAATCAAATAATTTTTATTTTTTTTTTACTTTTAGCTAAACACCAAAAAATAAAAATATTTTTTTACAAAATATTTTCCGATTTTTTTAAATGGACCTTTAATAGACAACATTTTTATGATTCTAAATTTATTTGTAAAAGTATACAATCAGGTTCGGTCGGTAGGAACATAATCGGAGATTTGCGGCGCAGTTAAAAACAAAATAATTTTTTTTTTAATTTAAGCAAATGAAAATCATGTGTAAAAGCCATTATTATATGTATTTGGTTTAATAGATGATTCGGTGATATCGGTCTAAAAAATTTTGTTGCAACATCATACTGTCACAGCACAATCATTGCAAGCCTCCGTTGTATGTATCTTATTGCTTTCATCATTAAATTCATTTTCTAGTTTGATACTGAAGATCTGATGAGATACAAAAGCATGCTTAAATTCATATATAATAAATTAGATAATATTACATGCGCTAAAGTTTTACTTTAAAAAATTGAATTAGTTATTAGAATACTAGCTGTCATATGAAAAAACAAAAATACTTTAAAAATTATTAATTTATCATAATGTTTGTCTAATTATATTTGATTAATAAATAATGGTGCACATAATTAACTAATTTATAAGTACCTAATAAATATATGTAATTTAAAATTTTCATTGTTGTAAATAAATACGGAGTAATGTTTTTTCATCATGATTCACGTGGTTCCCATCCAAATCATAGTTTTGAAAGCATGTCCTTAATTTATTTGATTTTCTTTAATGTATTTGGGATGATTTGCATGATTTAAAGGTGAACATGTTTTACATGTACAATGGTACTCTGATAAGCATGTTTTGTATGGTGGAGTAGAGGTGGTCACGGGTCGGTTCAAGGTCGAATCAGCTTTGAATCGGCCAAGAAAAAAACGGGTTTGGGCCGAGCTTAGTCTAAACTTGCACTGGCTTATAGAGGGTCGGTTTAGGTTTGTTAGCATTGAAAATTTAAAAGGATGATTTGTGTGTTATTGGGCTTTGATTGATAATTAATTGCCTTAATTTTGTTAGTTGGACTAATATTTATTTAATTGGGTTGGATCAATAAATATTTAATTGGTCTAACTATTTAAAGGTAATTGGATGTTGAATTGCTCGATCTAAGATGGTGGAATAATTAATTAAGTTGGATCAGGCTGTTAGCATTAATTAGCCTGGCTAGTTAGCGGGTTTTATTTGATTTTGGTCCATCAAGAATATATGTGGACCATCAAAATAGTCCATTTGGTACCGTAACTATTCAATTTTTCTCAATTTAAGCCCCTCCAATCAAATTGTCGGCAAAAAGTGACCGAAAAATGTTAATGGGTTAAATAATGAGAGCAATTTTGTCTTTTCACCTTCTATTCTCGTTCTTGATTGCACCAATCAGACCTAGTGATCAGAGAACGTTTCAAGGGAAGAATGATAAGAGGAGGTGAAAAGACAAAATTGCCCTCATTATTTAACCTTTTAACATTTTTCAGCCATTTTTCGCCGACAATTTGATTAAAAGAATTGAAATTAAAAAAAATTGAATAGTCATGAAGTGAAATGAACAACACTCAAATAGTTATTACACCAAAAATGTAATTTACTCTAAATATTATTTATGGTTAATGGGTTAATTCCAACAATGGTCCTCTTACTATGTTGATTTTCTAAAATTAGTCATTGACTTTTAATTTGGACAATTTAGGTCCATTGACTTTCAAATTCTTTCAAATGTTGGTCATTTCGTCAAATTTTGTTTAGGTTGATGTCAAATGAAGGGGTAAAATTGTCCGTTCACTTGTTTAGTGTATTATTGCTCATATTTCTCATGTCCTCTACGCTGTATATATGAATATAATCTCAATCGAAGTCTAAATCGAAGCCATTTAATCTCAGTCGAAATCTCTTCGACTGAGATTATATTCATATATATAGTGTATATGACAAAAAAATACGAGTAATAATACACTATACATGTGAACAAACAATTTTACCCATTTATTTGACTTTAACTTAACCAAAATTTGACGGAAGAACCAACGTTGGAAAGAATTTGAAAATCAATACTTAAATTGTCCAAATTAAAAGTCGGAGACTAATTTTAGAAAATCAACGTATCACCATTGGTAGAAGTAACTCTATGGTTAATCTTCATTTCCGTTGTTGTTGGTTTTACTGCAGTCCCACACCCCCACACCTAATCCAAGTTATACTAAGAGCTTCAACACCTTATCCTTTCGGTTTTGTATACGAGAAAGACGCCCAGAAGCTCTGAAGGTGCTTAGAAATGTCTTCTAACTTAATTCATTCCTCTTTTCTGCACTCTGCTTCTTCTTCTTCCTCCTTTGGCTGTAAGCAACAACCACCGCTTTGCAATGCGTTCTCTTTCAAGCTCAGAGTGCCCACTTCGCCAAGGCCTCTGATTGTTCAAGCCCATTCCAGAACCAGACGGGAGGACCGGATTGCGCGCCATTCTCGTATCCGCAAGAAGGTAATTTTGATCGCAGCTTAGTACTATCGCTTTCTAATCATCCAATTTGCGTTAGTACTCTCAAATTTTTGTAGCTAAGCTTGTATTTGAATTGAAGGTGGAATGAGAATGCCCCTTTTTTAGGATAAGAAAATCGCAGTACAAGGGATTATAGTGTGATAGTGGCTTATCAATATACTAGATTGCTAAGAATTTCATCCACCTCTTTTTGAATGGTAGAGTTTTAATTCATTGTGTTGCAATGACAATTTTCTGTTAGGGTCTTTAATTGATGTGTGTTAGTACTTTCTCCATATTTGGTGGATAAACTAGTGTAATGGTGGGAAAGGGGAGATAGATTTAAGCAGAAATGAGAAGAAGAATAGATATAACAGAGGGTAGAGAAGGGAATAATAAACTGAGAGAAAAGGAAATGCATTCAAAATTCATATTCTGGACTCATCAGCTAAATACCAAGGAATAATTCTGAAAACAACAAACAAATAGCAACCCCTAATCTATGCATCTGCTGCCACGTAGCTCAAACAAAAGGGACTCTGGAAGAAGATGAACAGAAAACCAGAAGAAATTCCTAAGTATATGTCAACTTCTTTTTGGGCAAAATGGTGTCGTCGGATTCATCATTCCTGCATATTCTAACCAGCTCCTCTTTTTCCTTCAATTTCTGATTAACTCCCTGGGATATAACAACTAGGAGATAAATCAACCCTGTAGTTTACCCTATGATATGATGACGCCATTCTTGAATGGACTTTATCCAACAAACCTTCTCTGGTGTTTCCAGCCATTTAAGATTCACTTGCAGAAAACAAACAATCTTGGACAAAATAGGTAGTAGTGTAATGATTTATTCCAATCCCAATTTCAGCCTTTGAAGTTGTTACTTGAACGTTGAAAATTCCAGTACCAATGATCCTATACTATTTTCATTTATGTCTGCTATGTGTTTTCTTGTATCTTCGACCCCCTTGTCTTTCTGGCATTCTTTTTGAAAAATAAAATTATTGACAACTGTTGCATGAACTAGACCCATTGTTTTGGGCTAAAATACAAGGTTCTGTCCCTGCATCTCCATGACTACAGTTTTCGTGTGGTTCTGAACAATGATTTGATGCTTTGCAAAAATACACTAATATTAAGCTCATTGAAAGTAATTGAGTATTTGACACTATCACCAAGGTTCCTGAAGCACACATCTGCAAAATATGTGCATTCTTCTAGTTGTTTGTGGCTTAGCCAACCTTGACATTTGTCCTTGAGGTTTTTTTTTTTGGCTTTTACAACTCAGTATTTTTTCAAATTACTGCTGCCTTTTACTTTCTTGTTTGGATGAGAATGTGAAATAAAATGGTGAGCAAGTAATCCCCTATTCTGTCAAATGTTTTTCCTTACCAAAATAGGAGGAAATTTAGAACAAAGTTTGTCTTTGTAGTTTGTACTTCCTCCTCTGACTCCATTAGTGCATACACCACAACCATTTCTCACTTATATCTCTCTCCCTTTATTCTCATTATTCTTTTTCTCATCTAAACACAAATTTTATTCTCCCTTTTCTCTTCCCTCTTGTTTGCTTGCACATTTTTCTTTTCCATTACTTTCTACCCATCCAAACACAGCATAAATGTTTGCTTTTTGCTAGAGCTTGTTTTGTCCCAGTTGGTAGCCATTTCATTTCTGGAAATTGTAACAAACGCTTCCTTTTGCTTATTGTTGCACTTGCTTCATTGTTTCCATTCAGATTGACAGCCTCTAACTTAATCAAACTTGGAAGCTAGTGTTTTAGTAGTTTCTTTCTTTTGTATAAAAATTTTGAGGGAACACTGTATTGAACTAATATTTAGCTGGAGAATTATATTGGAACATGTAAAATTGACAATGGTAATACAAGGTTATCTTTCTGTTCAATAAGGTATTATTGGCAATACTTGTGAATTCTGCTGCTTTGGTTCTTCCAAATCACAAAAAGAAAGATAATTGAATAAAAAAGGGAGGAAAGTTAAATTACTGGTTGTAACCATCACAAATTCACGCTCAAGATTTCCTGCTTTCTGCCTTCTCTTCCTTTTATAGATATAGCATTTGCTTATAAGGTTGAAGTTCTGTATAAACATAAAAAGTACTCTATATCTACTTCTCAAAATATGTTTCTGAAATCATACTCCATTTGGGTCTGCTCAAATTTTTAATATTCCATGTTCTGCGAATCTTCCATGATTGCAGTAAGTTTGGTATTTTGTCAGGTTGAAGGGACTCCAGAAAGACCGAGATTGTCTGTGTTCCGCTCTAACAAACATCTCTATGTTCAAGTCATTGATGACACCAAAATGCATACTCTGGCAGCTGTTTCAACAATGCAGAAAGCCATCTCAGAGGAATTCGACTACAGTTCTGGACCCACCATTGTAAGTTTACTGCTAACTTGAAAAGGATCAGAGACCTTATGCTGAAAGAGTAGCTCCAATACCACGTTTAGAGGTTTCACAACCTTTATTTGATCATGACCAGTGCATACCAAGTAATAGTGCAATTGATCAAGTAATGACTTTCACAAGGGACTATAGTATACTGTGCTAGAGTTAAGTGTCAGAATATGAGCACACAGACAGGATAAATAAGCATAGAATTCATACTCTGCACATATCACTACCCATAATTTCATTATTTTTGGTTTACAATACTATTGAGAGAATGAGATTTGCATTTGATCAGAATGTGCAGGTGAATTCCTCCAGAGACTTGAAGAGTAGTAGCTCAAATATTCTAAAAAGAATAAATTTTTAAAGTTTCAAAACTAACATGATTCAAATCTAATTTCTAGATGTGTTCTAGCATTTCACCAATGCTAAATCCCAAAGAACTCTTATTAAAGTTTCAAAACCAATGTGATTCAAATCTAATTCGTCATATGTGTTGTAGCTTTTTACTAAGGCTAAACCCCAAAGAAAACTATTAGGATAGCTATCTGCCTCATCAGCTTCCTAAGTTTTTGATATTTTTCTTCCTAAATCACCGCCAATGATTGAAAAATCAGAAATAGAATAATGATGTACTCCGTATTAGATCTTTTGGCATATACATTTTGATGAGTGTGATGTGATGTTATGGTGAGGCATTTGTTGATGTTCACATGTGATTGTGACAGGAAGTGGCAAGGAAAGTGGGTGAAGCTATAGCAAAATCGTGTCTGGAGAAAGGGATCAGCAAGGTGGCGTTTGATCGAGGTGGATACCCTTACCATGGACGTATTGAAGCTATTGCTGATGCTGCCAGAGAAAATGGGCTCCAATTTTAGGAGTTCTGAGATTTTTCATTATTGCCATTAGTCAGTCACTCATGTTCCTTTGATTCCTATTTCCCTGAATCAAGCAAACAGAATTGCAACTTGTACCAACCATGCTTTAATTGCAGTTGTTGCTTCATGTCTCTCTTCTACATTTTTCTGATTTGTATTTGATCCATAATTTTCTTCTTGGTATCCTCTTTGTGTACTAGAAAGGACCACGGATTGTGTTTAAGCAAAAGGATTCATGGTCTCTGAACCTCCTAACCTGGCCAGATGAAAAGGGCGTGCTTATGAATTTAATGAACTACTCCGTATAAGATAACCCTCCACTCTCCCTTGGGAATAAATTAATCAGGTGGTCCAAATTAACTAATCTAATAATAAAGAATAAACAAATGGTAGATAAAGACAAATGTAAGTAGAAAACATAGTTTTGTATTAATTCAATGTGTAATGAGATTACAAGAAGATTGTGATATCCTAACAAAAACGAATCTGTTGTAACTGGGTACTCGTTGGCCCTTAGCTCCTAACCGATGAATTATTACAGGATAAACATAAATAGAGAAACCTCCTAACCGATGAATTATTACAGGATAAACATAAATAGAGAAAATTAAAGGAGGCTGGCAATTTAAATCTTTCATTCACCAAAAACCCCCATTCCAATACATTGTCAACATATATACACATAGTACAAAGGTAGGAATGGATACAATAATGATAGGTTTAATGATGGACTGTTACATTCGTTATGATAATAATGTCAACTTATTATGTATATATGTATGTATATATATATTTTTGAATATTACTAACCCTATTACATATATGTATGTATATATGTATATATAATTTAAAATTTTAATTAGCGTAAATAAATACAGAGTAATGTTTTTCATCATGAATTCATGATTCACGTGGTTTCCATCCAAATCATAGTTGTGAAAGCATGCCCTTAATTTATTTTATTTTCTTTAATAATGTATTTGGGATGATTTACATGATTTAATGGTGAACATGTTTTACATGTTCAACGGTACTCTGAATTAGCATGTTTCGCATGGTGGAGTGGCTAGTTTTCATGTAGAAAAAAGTCCGTAATAGTTACTTAAAAGTGTACTTTGATGAATCCCACCTTGTGACCCTTGGTTGATATTACTCCAATGTATTTTGCTTCTCGTTCATTGGGTTTGTATGTTTTGAGTCTACTCTTTTATTTAAAGATTATTGAGTTATGTATTTATGTTTGATGTATAATTTTAGTTGTGAATTTAGGTTTTATTACATATTTTTATGGATTTACTCCACGGACCTCTTGTATGATTTATCGTTGAACAATAATATTGTTCTCATTGTATTGACAAAAATATGAACACATTGATAATACCTTTCTGACAATTAACCATTATCGGATTGTACTAATGATTTTCCGGTCCAGGTTGCGGCTAATTAACAGAAAATACAGAAATCTAGTAAATTTTGATTAAACAAATTATGCATTTACAATTGATATATTATGTACCGTTAATAAATTATGTGTCTGTAAATAAATTAAAGGCACTAACATATTATGTGTTTTCAATTTATTTACATGCACATAATATATTAACTATATGTACATAATATATTAATTGTAAACACATAATTTGAATGTCATTTTGAATCAAATTCACATTGCAAGTAGACACTAATGCATGATATAATTTGCCATGTGCATTAAGCCAAAGTTAATCTATATTTATGTTACATTAACTTCAAAAATTGTCAACTCTTGCTGGGCCTTGTGCATTAAGCCGAAGTTAATCTATATTTATGTTTTATTAACTTCAAAAAACTGCCAACTCTTGCTGGGTTAGGCTTAATTCCTCCCAATCAGTTCTCAATTTCATCTTTTCTTACAAGGGATACAAAATATACATTAGGAAGACAACTGACTATACACCTTAAGTACCTAAGAAAGGAATGAGGGTAAAATGGAAATCTTTTTTTTTTTTTGTTGGTGTTTTTCAACATTTTATAATCAATTTTGCTCCAATGATCCTACTCTACAGTGATTTCCAGTATTGTGGTAAGTCTTGGTTTTTTGTATCTCTTGAGAAGCAGAGAAGAGCACACAACACTAACAGAAGACATGGCCATGCATGCACCAGCCACCCACGGCGGCATCTCCACTTTTACCAGAGGAAAGAACGCACCTGCCGCTATGGGGATGGCGACCACGTTGTAGGCCATGGCGAATACGTAGTTCAACCTGATGCGGCCTATGGTCTTTCTCGAGAGATCGATGGCGGTAATGACATCCTCCAAGTTGCTCCTCATCAGTATGTACTCTGCAGCTTCGATTGCGATGTCCGTTCCGGCCCCGATTGCCATCCCGACGTCAGCAGCAGCTAATGCAGGAGAGTCGTTGATACCGTCTCCCACCATTGCGACCACACTTCCTCCCTTCTGGAATGAGCGAACTACGTCTGCTTTTCCTGCTGGCATCACTTCTGCTCTAACATCTTGAATACCAACCTGCAGGGAACATAAACTATGGTTCATGTCTATAGTTCAGTAGCTTTAGTTTTTGACAGTATGGCAATTCAAAACTTCAGTTTAAACACTGTTTATCATGTGAGATGAAAATGTTAAACAATGGCAGCTATGGTGAAGGCTTGATTCTGTATTTCTATGGTGAAGTATGAAGCTACAAACTTTTTTTGTATAGGTAGAACTTCTTAGTTTCTTCTACTCTTGATTAACTATAATTTGATTAAAAAGTGGTTCAAAAGTTTATATATACAAACCTCCTTTGCAACAGCTCGAGCTGTTCTCCAGTTATCGCCGGTGACCATGACAGGATTGACGCCCATTTTCATAAGGCCTTCCACAACAACAGCAGCTTCTCTCTTTAGAGGGTCTGCTATCCCCATGACACCTATTACAACATTGTCATAGGCTACCAAAATGCCAGTCTTTGCACTTTCTTCCAATTCTACAACGAAATTTTCTACGTCTTTTGATATACTTATTCCATTTTCAGTCAGTAGCTTCCGGTTACCAACCTGTTTGATTCCAAGAAACATTGATAAGGAAACCTTTCACTAATCACTCTTAGCACAAAAGCAACTGTGACATATACTCACCAAAACCATTTTTCCGCCAATGAAGCACTGTACACCTCTTCCAGGCAATGCAGAGAAATCTGAGACATCATGCAGCCATCCAGAGAACTTGGACTTCGCTCCATGACTTTGTGTATCGTTGGTATTTGAAGGTTCATCAAAGAAATGGAAATGGCGGGCATATTCCAATATTGCTTGACCCAATGGGTGTTCACTGCTAGCCTGCATCATGATGAATAATGATCTAAGATGTAATCATGTAATATATTGCTGGAATATTCCTTAAGCACTTTTACTCTAGCCCCAAACTGAAAAACCTCAGAATGGAGGTCTCCTCTCTCTCTATATATAATCATCTTTATCAACTCAGAAGTGATCACTTCCCAGCATATGCTGGCAAAAAATGGAGTATAAAGATGCAGCAAAATAAAAATGTTAGTTTGAGATGCTACCTCTGCAGAAGCTACCAATGTAAGGAATTCTCCTTTATCCATTCCTGTGAAAACTTTTGCAGTTGTGATGGTTGCTTTACCCTGGGTTAGAGTGCCTGTCTTATCAAATATTACATGTTGAATCTTCTGTGCCCTCTCTAATGCATCACCTCCTTTTATTAACACGCCATTATTGGCACCAACTCCAGTTGCAACCATAACAGCAGTTGGGGTTGCCAAACCAAGTGCACATGGGCAAGCAATTACCACAACTGATATTGCAAACATGAGTGCAAAAACAAAATAATTGCCATGTTCAGGTAACCATTCTTTTGGATAGGCTCCAACAGCCCCAGCAAGATACCTAGCATAATTGACAAAAAGTGAAGATGATTTCAGATCAAAAAAAAAAAAAAACATTTTGCGGTAAAAGACAGTAAAATTTGAAAAGGATCTTTCTGAAATGATTAATATTGAAGTTAAAGCGTACCATCCTAAGAATGTCAGCAATGAAAGAGTAACAACTGCAGGAACAAAAATGCTTGCAATCTGTAAGTCATAAAATACCCAAAATAAGACATCTGAAATAAGGCAAGCAGCCAAGCAGTATAAGCAAAAACACACAATGTGGAATAAAAAATCGGAGTTTTGGTCTGCAATATAGGAAAAAGTACTCACATAATCAGCAAACTTCTGAATAGGCGCTTTTGACATCTGCGCAGTCTCAACCAGAGATATAATCTGACTCAAAACTGTGCTAGACCCAACTTTGGTGGCCTGTATGTGAAGCACACCATGTAAATTTATTGTACCTCCAATAACTGAAGAACTGATCTCTTTTGAAACAGGGACAGATTCACCAGTGACCATACTCTCATTGACATAGCTTGAGCCCCATACAACTGCACCATCAACAGGAACTTTTGTACCGGGAAGTACTTTTAATATATCACCAGGTTGAATCAACAATGCATCTATTTCTCTTTCTTCCACAATTTTTCCACCTGAAACACATTGAATACGTGATCGTCAAAATACTGACTCAAATTTGAGCAATAAAATGATTTCTTTTTGTTTTTGTACATTTGTCATTAGTTGTTTATTCCAAGTTCCAACATGGCAAAAACCCAAATATGTACCAACATGAGGCACAATAGAGAACTAGACTAGAAAATTTGTATGAAGAATACCTTTGTCTTTGGCAAGCAATATAGCTGTTGCTGGTGTAAGCTCTACAAGCTTTTTGATAGCATCTGATGTCTTTCCCTTAGCCATAGTCTCCAAGTACTTCCCCAGGAGCACAAATGTGATTAACATAGCACTTGTTTCAAAGTAAGTTGGGGGCCAATATCCTTCAATTGCACCATAAAGTAGTGCACATACTGAGTAAACATATGACGCTGTAGTTCCCAACACAACTAGGACATCCATGTTTGTTGAGCCATTTCGAAGTGCTCTTCCAGCTGCAACATAGAAGCGCTTACCAATAACAAATTGAACAACAGTCACCAAGGCCCACTTCAGCCAATCATCCATTTTGAAGGGACCACAGCGTCGAAGTAGTATAGCATAGATCAAAGGAATGTGGGGGCAGACTACACGCATCAGAAGTACAGGAACCTGGTTACAATTTCTAGTGTTAAAATTTATAACAGGAGATGTACAAAGTCAGTGACTACCATGAAATACATTGAGAGAATATATTAAAGAAATGCCATATACCAATCAATTTTTCATTTCATTCAGGAATTATGAATATTCTTTTTTTGTTTTTTTTTTTTTTTTGAAAAAATATACAAAAAAGGATGCTGAATAGCACCCTTCAGCTTAGTTTTGCATTTTTGTAGAATTATCTTTAAACATTCCACTTAAGGAATGGCCCTTGCTAACTAAACAGCCAAAGAGGGGAAAAGGAGATTGAAGACATGAGAAGAGTGAGTAGTGACAATGTGAAAAAGCAGAGCGAATACACATAATAAGCATGAAAAAAGATAATGACTCACACTAAGCAATAAGCTTGCTGTGAAAAGGCGAAGCATGCTTGAGGATTCTTCAATATCTCTAGAAGCCATTCTTGTATAAGGATTCTTAACATGTAATGTAAATTTGCCCCCACTTCCCCCATTAATGCCATCAACTACAGATCTTGAACCAAGAACCTCAGGATCAAAGACAACTTCTAGCTCTCTTGATGTGGGGTTATAAAAAAAGTGTCTCACTCCGTGCAACTTAGACAAAATGCCTTCTAACAATTTCATATCCATTTCACCAGAAATTCCAACAACTCCTAGTATGATTTTATCCTGTGCACTACTCTGCACCAATGAACCTTCAAAACCAGCATCTTCAATTGCATTGACAATGTCATTTTTACTGATAACAGTTGGATCATATTCAACCTCCCCCACTGATGTAGCCAAAGCAACTACTGCTCTTTTGACGCCTGGAAGACCTCTCAGGATACCTTCAACAGAGTTTACACATGCTGCACATGTCATACCACCTATCATGAACTGTCCTGACACTGTTCCGTTTGTGTTGGCATGAGATGCATTGGGTTCAGCTAGAACCTCTGCCTCAAATCCTGCATCTTCTATGGCATTCTCAATATCTTTATCCTGAAACAAGGGGAAGAGTATTACATCAAATTCAAAGATTGATAATGCAACAGTTCAAATAGAAGAAAAAAATGGTGACATTTCTTTGCATACCCCAATCATATGCATAACAAAGAAATTATTAACAACAGGCAAAGTACTAGCTTCCAATGGAGCACAATCATATAATACTGAGATAAAATGGACAACTATATCTCATAAAGAACAACTGAGATTACAATTACAATTACTGACAGGTGAAGTATAATCCATGTCAAAAACGTGAACAGAGGTAGTAACTTACACACCATTATTTTCATTCCCAAAATGAGTTCAAAATAAGCTGATCATAAAGCATGAGTCATTACACCAAACCTTACAACTCCATCAATAGCATGACCACCGCACATTTATCACCATACTAACTAAAAAAAATTAAACTCTTACAAAAGTCAACTAAACGCCTATAATTGAAATATATGTTCATGAACTTAGCATACACTTTCTAATTTTAAATTTCGAACAAAATAGGATGCTTAACAAAAGCAGAGAGAGAGAAAGTGGACCTTGACCACGTGAGGATCGAAAACCACATCAGCTTTATTCTGAAGAAGAGCAACGGAAGCCTTAACGACTCCGTTTAAGGACATGAGAGCTCCTTCGACGGAGGTGGAGCAGGCGGCGCACGTCATTCCCGTGACTCTAACCTGAATTCTCCTCAAATTCTCACCGGAATTCTCCTCGTCGTAAGAATCCAGTAGCCGTACCTCCTCACAGTCGCCGAAATCCTCCGACGAATCTCCGTTCGTCGCCGTCATCTGCACGTCCCTCATGCTCGGCGACATTTCAATGAACTTCAGAAAACCCTCCCTCCTCGGAAAACCTCAAAGCCTATATGTATATATAGGCCTGTATGTATGTATATATACGCCTCTCTCTCTCCTTATATATAGAAGAAGAAATATTATTTTAGAGAGAGACGAGATCGAGGAAGGAAAACTATGGGCAGCCGGAGGAGAGGAAGGGGAAGACAGAATTTGTAATAAGAGCTGGGAGAGAGTCAGAGAGATAAAAGTAATGTTTTTTGTGAATTGACTAAAAAGGGCTTGGAAAATGATGGCATAGCAAATTACCAATTGTACTTCATGTTGTACTACATTACTATTCATATTTACCCCAACTCAATATTCTATATTTGTTAAAGATTTATTTTTCTTTACGTACTTCTAACAAAGTATAATGCTAAGGACCTTGTGGTCTAGTGGCATCAAACCCTTTCCTTTATACGGGAGGTGGTGGGTTCGAGCCTCAGTGGAGTCAATACTGACTCTTGTGTTTTAATAACTTGAGAAAGTAGTTATGAACATATACTGCATTGTAATAGGGTTAGTAGTATTCAAAAAAAAAAAAAACAAAGCATAATGTACAAATTAAAAAGCACACTATATTATAACCTTTAAAAACCAAAATTTCCTCCTTTCTTTATAAAGTTTTATTAATATAATGCGTATATATTTTGTAAAGTTATACATCAAGATTTACTAGAGATCTGATATCCATAGGAAGTAAAATACAACTTATTATAATTTCATAAAGTACACATTAAATTTTATGAATAGTTAAATAACTATTAACTTTTACTCATTTTTATCATTGATTTTCAATCTAATTATAATTGATCATTGATTATTGATTATATATATATATATATATATATATATATATATATATATATATATATATATATATATTTGATATTTTAGTTAAGTATTCGTTTAATAAGAGTTAAATTTAAGGATAAGAATGTATGGGGTAATAGATAGCATAATCGTCTCTCTAGATTTACATATTTAAGGGTGATGAAACAAATGATATAATCGCCTCAAATTTGAAGTAGAGACTTGTCAATAATCTGGTTCAAATTGACTTATGCATCAATATGAAATGATGAACATAGTCTATGAAGTTTATGAACACAAATTTGTCATTTCAGCAACAAGTCAATTTTTACAATATTACTTTTACATTTAAAGCTTACTAAATAGATTATAGATTGTAACAGAGTTAGTAGTATTCAAAAATAGGTTATAGATTATAGATATTTAACCAGGTGATAAAATTTGTAACAAAATCAATACTCAAATGTAAAAGTGGGTAAGAATTAATAGTGAAGTGATCATTATTGGAATTGAATATAATTTTGAGGTTTGTAATTTGAATTTAGTACGTTCACGACATGGGGATTGGGAGGTTTTTATGGTTAAAGTTGCGATAGTATCAATGGATGGAGGTTGGGGCAAAGAAGGAAATTCGAAGAAAGTAAAGAGTAACGAATTGGTCAATGATTAAGAAGGATTTTTTTGAGGGGGATTAGTTGAGATTTCGAGACTTTCAACCTTCTGGTGGTTTAGGTTAACAAATTTGCAGGAGTGCAATTGAATTTCTGGAAGACTTTTTTTTCTTTCTTTCTTTTTTCTTTTCTTTTTTCTTTTTTATTTTTCCTTTTTATGTTATCCATTTCTGTCAATTTCAGTTTGTACAAGTATACCTACTAAACATGTTTTGTGTTTCATGAGGTTAGAGTTCTAATAAAAAAAAAGTTAATTGTTAATAAAATTCACGTTTCACTCATTCCACTATTTTTTTCAGGTTGGTATTGATAAAATTAATATGGAATTAATTTATACGGAACAAATTTTTAATTTTTGGTAATTAATGAATTTTACTTGAAAAGTTAATGAAGTCCCTAAATTTTTTAAGTAGCAATTAAAACTATGAACATTTTATTTTAGTACAATGAAGTCTAAAATCAATTAGTGACCTATCATAACATGTTCTTAGAGTTTCGACAATCTTCCGCTGAAATTCCGACGCCATTTCCGATTAAAAAGTGATCGGCAACTAGTGGTCGTCTCTCCAGTGTGAGAATGCGACCCATATGGGTGGCCTTTTTCAATGTAAACCAGCCACCGTTCACAAGTCACTTTTTACCAGAAGTGGCGCCAGTAGGGATGGCAATGGGTCGGGTGTGGATCGGGAAGGGCTACATCCATCACTCGACCCACCTTATATTTTCTCCACCCACCCCACCCCCACCCCCAATTCGCATCGGGTGGACTTTTTTAGAATCCATCCCCACCCCCACGGGGTGTGGGTGCCCACTTGGGTACCCACCACTTATCATCTTATTAATTTTTTTTCAAAAATTAATATTTAAATTACTTACACATAATAAAATAAAAAAATTCATTAGTTATACTAAAACAAAAAATAATAAAAATATTCAAATATAATAACTAAATTGTTAATTTTTAAAAATAAACTTAGTTGTTTAAATATAAAAATATTAAAAAGTTATCAAAAGTTATATAAACTTTGATAATAAACTACATACTAGTACTTATTTTACTATTATATATATACATACACACACATGGTGGGTCGGGTGGGGTTCTAGGCGGATTTTGTACATAGAACTCGAATCCAACCCGACCCACCGCGGGTTTAATTTTTTTTAAGACCCACCCCCGATCCACCACCCACTATCACCCAAAAAAACCCGACCCATGGGGTGGATTCGGGTGGATATCCACGAAGCGGATTGAAATTGCCATCCCTAGGCGCCAGAGGATTGCCGGAACTTTAGTGACCTGCTAACTAACTGATTTTTAGACTTCATTACACTAAAATAAAATATTAATGGATTTAATTGCTATTTTAAAAAGTTGAGAGATTTTATTAATTTTTCAAGTAAGGTTTGAGGGTCTATTTCATCATTTTTCCTATTTTTTGTTTTGTTTATATAGTAGCTTACTAGCTTTATAGGATTAACATATGTATGTTCATCATTCATGCCAAAAATAAGGAACCCAGTCTAGCCGCGTCTGCTATGCATCACGGATTATCTTCTTTCTATGGCGGCGTTGACTATTTCGTCAAATCTTGAACTTTCATAATCCCTATAAATCATACGTAGTACATTATTAATTTCACGCCATCTGGCATAACAAAAAGATATTGGGTCTATGATTGGTTTAAACATGGAATTAAAATAAAATATTCAATAATTATAACAAATTTTAGTAAAAAAGTTCCAATCAACCAATTGTCATACAGATAAATTCTGAAAGCTATTACTATTGCTGAACTTAGAGGGTGTTTGGTATTTTTTTTTATTAATTTAATTCTTGAGAAAATATTTTCAAGGGATGAGTTTGATGAAAATAACTTTGATGAATTTGATGAAAATAACTTTGATGGAAAAATTAATTAATATGTTTGATGCTATCCGGGAATATAAGAATTAAATTACTTAAAAAATTAATTAAGATGTGGTTCATTTAAATTTTTCTATGAATTTTTCTTAATATATCATTGCTATATACAAATATTTTTTTTAAAGAAAAACATAATGAATAGTTGAGAATTAATAAATCACTTGTAAATTAATAAATCATATCCTAAAAGATTTTAGTATACAACAGGAATATTCAAAACAGTACGTAATCCTCACATGTAATATATGTTCATAACTACCTTCAGACTAGACCACAATGTCATTGACAGAATAAATATGTAATCGAATAAATTTGGTGATGAATTTTTTTTAACTCCCCTAGCCCAGATTTATTTTCTTGATATCATGAAATGTGATTTCAATTAGCCAAAATTTTCTAAGTCAAATATTGCACCAAACGTGAGAATACTTTTTTTTTTATATACATTTTGCCAAGATATTGTGGTTTAGTGGCATCCGATTACACTCCCATTTGGAAAGGGTGGGTTGAGTCTCAATGGAAGTGATATTGACTTTGAAAAAATAATTATGAACAGATACTATATTATAATAGAGCCAATAGTACTCTTTTTTTTTTTACATTTTAAATTCTCAATAAAGTTTAAACTTTTCTAACTATCAAACAGTGTGGAAACACCCTATTTAGGTCGGGAGCAAAAGGGCCGTTTTGGTATGTAATTTTGCAGGTTGTACGTAATGGCGTGTTAATATGGTCAGCGCCGGCGTCGGAGGTCGCTGGCCGTTTTACGTTTTTTAGCTTCTTACGAGCACGCAACCTGTTCGACTGTTCATCCCAAATTGATCTCAGAAAATTATTTTAAAATTAAAGTACGGAGTATTTATCAGGATTTCTTATTTTCTTCACCCAAAACAAAAAACTATTTATCGTGATTTGTATAATTATGAAATGATAACTATATACTATTTTCCTTTTAGACCATTTCTTTTAAGGACCCACAAATGCTTGATCCTGAGTAGAAAATTATGAGAACATGTTTCTCAATAATTTTAAAAAATTTGCATTTTTCGTCCTAAGTTATAAAGAAAATTGTAAAATTCGTCCTTAAGTGTTAGATGCGTTCACTTTTTGCCCGCAAGTTATTATTGGCATAATAGCATTACACGTTTCGTCATTTTATTAACTTTTCGTTCTCACTTTTCGTCCCTGAACTATAATAAATTTACAAATTTCGTCTCTAATGTTTTGTTAGTAAATAGACAAAAATGTTACGCCAGTGATAACTTAAGGACGAAAAGTCTACAATTATTATATAAATTAGGGAAGAAAAGTATAGTTTTTCCTAATAAAAATAAAACTGAGCATCTACACCACATTTATAATTAACTAATTAAAGTGTTGTTTGAAGTAGGAAGTTCGTCAGATCATATCTTCTACTTTAATATAGGTTAGATAAATCCATAAACTTGTATTTGTAATGAAGACTTTTGTGGGTATGTTTGATTGAAGATATAATACATTTATAGTGTTGGACACTTAATTGGATCCGGTTCATGATCCTTGGCTGCTCGCCTGCTTGCACTACAATTAATATAATGGTTAGTTAATTAGTTACTCCTAATAAAGGGAATATATATATATATATATATATATATATATATATATATAATGTTTGTAATATTTATAAAATTGATATTGTATTTTTTCTTTTCTAAAACTCTCAAACATTGATGATTGATATATACACACACAGATACAACCAAGTGGTTGAACCTAAAAATTAATTGTATATTTCTAGCTTCCTCCTAAGTCATCAAATATCATCTAACTCTTTTGATTTTTAATTAGGTGGTATTTATAAGAAAAATATTAATTTTTTCTTCCTAAATTCATCTCATTATATGTTCACCGTCGGATATAATATTATTTATAAGCTTAAGAACAAAAAAACTATTTATATATTCAATTCATTATAGTTAATCCACTAATTTTACTATAGTTAATCAATCAATCATAGAAATTAAATTAAGTGAATAAAAAGATATGAAAAAACTCATGTAATAATCAAATGTGAACAAACAATCAAATACAATAATATTTTTAGAGAAAAAAATATTAGAATGTAGTTTTAGGAGAGCATTGCAGCAAAAGAGGTATTCCTTTTTTTTTTTTCCTTGTGAAAGTTGAAGAGGATTTATGGTAGTGCTTTATGTTGATAAAATGGTGTCACTTAATGATTTATTTAATGATGGCTGATGTCATTAATTGATTAAAGAACTTGCAAAAAGATAAAAAAAAAAGTTGTAATTACACAATCAATTAATTAAAAACTTGAAAAGATTGAGAGCTTCACGCAATCTTTTTTTTTTTTTTTAAAAAAAAATTTAAGAACAGAAAATATTTTAATTTTTTTAAATTTTGTTTTTTTTTTGAAAGTTTTAAATTTTAGTTTTTAAAAAATTCATTTCCACTCTTCAATAGATGAAAAAGTAAGTGCTGCTGAACATCTATCATGGTAGGAGAATTGTATGAATTATATATGGTGATCATTGATCTATATTGCGTTTTGATCTGTGTTTATATTATTATAATTTTCATCGAATTTAAAATAAATATTTTATTTTCAATTGGTAAATGTTGAAAGTGGAGCTGCAAGAAAGCATGTTGAACTACAAGACTAATCAAGTAAATATTTTAGTATCATAATATTTATCATATATTTAAAATACATGTAAATATATCAGTTGAAGTTCATTATGTATGGAGAAATATTATATATTTCATAAAAATAATTGTTTATGTCCAATAAAGTATAGCACTACTACACTACCATCAACTGATATATTTAACTTTTAGTTGCAAATGATGTGAAAGTAAAACTGATCTTAAGTGATTTGTGTAAAGAATATCAAGCTGATAATGCGAAAATATAAACAATAAAAATTTTGTGTGAGACTGTTTTACGTACGTGAGACATGTAATATTGTTTAGTTAAAATGTAATATTTTTCTGTACACAAGAAAATATTTTTAACTAAAAAATATTACACTTCACATTGTGATGAGACAGTCTCTTGCACAATACTTATTTAAAGATAAATGATATGTTGTAGAATAATCATTGCTTTAGAAGCAAATTTGTCGATGTTGGTGCAGACTCACAACAGCAACGTCACAATTTTTCGGCCAACTATTGCCGAAAGTGCTCATTCCAGAAGGAGCACTACATTTGCTTCTTCCGGAAGAAGCACTTTCGGAAGGAGCAGTGCATTTGCTTCTTCTGGAAGGAGCATTTCCGGCAATAGTTGGCCAAAAGATTAAACGGTAGGACTAAATATGATACAAATTATATAGTCATGCACCTAATTACAAAATTTTAATAGTCAAGAACCAAATGTGATTCACATATAATAGTCAGAGGATCAAAAATGAAATTTATTCGTAATTATAATTATAGTTTTACTTCAAAGGTGTATTATTATCTCAAACTCTCCAAATAAAATTACTCTTAATTAAAATTGAATCCAATAATCAAACTTCAAATCGTACCCTATTGGCCAACCATCATTGTCTTGTAAAGTTAAACTCCATATATGAGTAATAATCAAAGCCCCAGTGAACGCACTATTACTAGTTGGTTTCTTGAGAAGAAGTCCGATACTACTTTTGCATATATCACCAAAAAGAATGCTATATATGAGTAAAGGCTAATTGGATATAAAGGCTTAGGGTTGAGATAAAAAAAAAAAAAAAAGTTCAGCGCACCATGCATAATTGCATATATAGATAGATAGAATATATGGACAATTTCATCAAGTAATTCAACCCATGTCTTCAAAGAGCAAGCACTTTGTTGTTGGAAGGATGACTTCGTTTCCACTCTCTAGAGGACCATATAATGCAACACAAGCCAACAAAATTATAGATTTTAAAATGGATCAAATCATATATGCCTCGGTCGATCTTCCATTGACATAAACAAAACAGCACTTTCATCGGTGAAGAAACACATTCTTTTATCTGATTTTATGACCCACTATTCATTCATAAATTCGTCGACTAGCTATTAATAATTATTCCAACTGTATTACTTTATATGTCTGATTTACTTAATGAGACTTGACTCAACTATTTAGAGTTTTTGTTTGAAAAGTTTAGCTTAGTATAAAATTAAAGTTATATATAGAAAGAGATTTGTTTTCTGTCTTTTATTTTCATATTTTTAAACATTAGATGGTGATGGAGATTTCAATATTCAATTCATGCAAAGATGTGTAGTTTACTAGTAAGTTACACTCACGTACTCGATACAATATAATCTTATCCCATGCAAATCAACACATTGCCAAATGTTGATCAACACCTAAAAATGTTAGTACACACAATTATCCGCTGCAGCCTCTTCTTATAAAATGAAACAAAAAAGTGAGATTGAATATTTTAATCATATAAAACAATTTTTCAAAAGAAGATTAAAAAATAAGGTCTCATATAAAAGGTATTATTGTAAAAGTAGGCAAGACTTCCATGAGAACAAAGCTTTCTATATATGAGAAGTGTGGGGAAATGGTAATCATTGATCTAGTTGTATCATATTAATTAGATGAACGGATAAGATTAATCCACACTTCTTATGGGAAGCATAACTATATATATATATATATATATATATATATAACCCCATTTCTAATTAGGTTAACAAAACTCACATGTCCTACTTATTATTCATTAGTCAAACCAACTATTTCTTCTTTGTTTATTTTCTTTATTATTATTTACTTATTTTTAAATTTTTTTTTTTTTGTGTTTAATAGTACTTTCAGTATAGTTTCTAAATATATAAATTTTGTGTATTAATATTAAATTTAGTATTATGAAACATTAAATTAAAAATAACTTCAGTCAAGTTTCATTAACCGATAAAATGGGACGGAGGGATAAGATACATGGATAAGAACAAATTAAATGAATAGCCACGAAACATATATGAGCCAGCAGTGTTACTTCGCAAACAAAATATAAAGTCAAACATTTAATTATCGTTTTATCTTCAAAGTACAAATATATATCTAAAGAAACATTGAACATTAATAATATTGAACCTTGATTTCTTGAAGAATAAGACTTGGCCATAATCAGACTAAAATGGGTTTCCCCTAAATGCACTACTCCTACTATTTGCTTGCCTATTAAGTGAAAGCTATAGCTAGCCATTACTAGAATTATGCTGTTGAATGTATTCTTTTCAAATATTAGTTTACTATTTATCTTAGGTTTATATATTAATAAAATGAATTTTGTGCATCCCTATCAAAAGAAGTTGGGACTATACTATCACACATATTCGGGTATTAAACCCCTAATAATCTCATGCTTAAGGGACGAGGTGATGAACCACCACTACAACAACCATGTTAGTTCATATTCACTGAATTGAAAACAAATAAGTGTGTAGCTAGATTGAATGACAATATATATAACGAATAAATGAAATTTGTGTGAATCATTGGCTTCACATTTTTATGAATTATCCACCCGAAGGTAATCAATCCTTTTTGACAGTCGGTTGTGTTGGCATGACGTGACCACGCACACTGCACACACTTCTAGCTTCTAATTGGTTTCTCTAGTTTGATCGAATTCTTTTCGTTGTATCACACATATTCACGAGAAGCAAATTAAATGAGTGTAGTGCAGATTGGATGACAATGAATAAACACCCCCTCTAAATCCGGACCGGGCTTCAGATTGTATTAATGTGACATGACCATGCACACTTCTTTCAATTGGTTTTCTTTGCTTTAATTTTTTATATTTCTGTTGTATCGAAAAAATTAAAGACAGGCATGCATACCTTTATTAGTATTACTTTAATAAATAAAATAATTAGAAGCGGGGAATGTGGATGTGAATAGTTGATGAATTAAGATTTTGGAGTATTTGGTATTTGGTTGTGTAGTTGCAAATTAAAGATAGATAGATGGGCATAGGTGAACAAGAAGATGCCAGCTGAAAGTTGGTGCTACGTCACGTTTTAAGTAGAACACGCAAGCTAGCCGATAACCAAATAATATATAGTTGAATTGATTTGTTGGAAGACACATCGGATTGACATAAAGGGGCATTGAATTTAAATGTCCACTTCATGTAAGTAATAAAGCTTTAATTTTGGAAGAAAGCAACCTAACAATAGCCACAGTACCAGAAATATTGAAACCTATGTAGCTAAATGCTCAATTAGTTGGTGCTGTCTTCTGTTATGTTGTTGAACACACTTCTAATCACCACATGCCGCCGATATTTGGATATGTTCCGTCTCTGCTTCTTTTTGTTTCTCTTTTAATTGGAAAACGTGACCGGAAACACATATTAGAATAGAAAAGATCATGTTTTTGGTCACCAAGCAACATACAATTTTTTTAATTTTTTTTTTTTAAAACCAGAATCTTTTCAAATAAACACATTATATTCAAACTAATCATCGAGAAATATAATACTGGTCATATTAATGTTTCAATATGAGAAAAAAATAAATTTGAACTCTATCTCAATCTCTCTTACGAAATGAGAGTATATAACTCATTCATGCCAACCAAACTAATTTGTTGTACTGCAGTTAATATATTATGTATGGGTCAAGATCATGTTTTTGGCCACCAACCAAATTGACTTACTCCAGAACTCGTTAAAAATTTCACGCATTAGGCTAGCTCACAAGGCAATCATTATACCTTGGACCATGATCTACCTTACAAGATAGATCATTGACATAATGTTCATTATTAGTATATTGAAAGATAAGTTTTAGTACATTAAATACTCATTTTCTGAAAGTTTGTTTTTTTGTGTTATGAAAATTTATTTTTAGATAAATTGTAAAAAGTAGAACATTAAATACATTAAAAGTAAATATTCAATATACTAAAAAAAAACATTTATTTCCTCAAAAAAAAAAAACATTTATTTGTTAATGTGAACCATGATCCAGAGTATAATTATATCTCACTCAATCATTATACCACAGACCATGATTCATCTTGCAATGTACACCACTAATATAAATTACTCCTTACATTTTTAATATATTAAAAATACATTATTTGTATGCTAAAGGTTCATTTTTTGAAAAGAATACATTATTAAAAATACATTAATACATTCTCTTCAAAAAGAATATACATTATTTATGTACTAAAATTTCAGAACCTTTAATACACAAATAATATACTTTCAGTATATTAAAAATGCACATTTATTCATAATCTACATTACAATGTGCCAATGTGGACCATGATCCATAGCATAATTTGCCCCATTCACATGGCATGCATCAAAAAACGATTTTTGTTATACTAATTCGATGCTCTGTGCTCATATAATCATTGCTATGAGAAGATAGGGATTTTAATTCTGCCTTTAGTCAGAAAATACAAGTTGAGAGAGCACAAAAGTGCATTGTTGAATTGTGCATTTTAATGGGCTAGTCAAAGGTAACTCCCCCATTGAACTTGATTTCCCCTGCACATGTCAAAGTGAAAATTGCACTGATAAGCACTCCACCATTTCTCCTTAAACTAGAAATAACTGCATAAGTTAATGAGATCTATTGACTATGAAGCTGAAAAAACAGCATGCATCTACCTGATAAGAGCCATTGATGTCTAAAGCTGGATAACAGTGATATAACCTTCTGTACAAAACTACAACACGGCTAACTTGGTTGCGGGAAATGCAGTATGCAAAAGCTACCGAATGTTGGGCAAAGCATCCCCGTTGTACTCGTGCTAGAATGATCACTGAACAAAAGAAGTTATGGCAAAAGGTGACAAAATACAAGCATAAATACAGGGGACCAAAAGGTATATATATCATACCAGATCCTGCAAACTTTCTGGCATTTCAAAATAGTTCTGCAGACTTTGGGGTCTGAAATGTAACTGCGTCTGAAAGAATGAACAAGAGATTGTTATCGCACATACACAAAAGAGAATGGATGTTTTAAGCCCGGGGAGAAACACAATGCATCTGATTTTCATATTAGAGCAAACGATGGATTCCTTTCTTGTAGTTTGAGAACCAAAAGCTAAGTGAGTAATATGAGTTGTCATTTCTTGTTTTCTTTGTCAATAGCTGCTACCTAAATAACTCCCAAGTTTAAGGTGAGACTATAAAGTTAATTATACTGGATATTGAAAATTCCATAAAATAAGTACTTTTGCATTGCTATTTTCACATTAAAATGGTAGCCTAGCACATTTCAAAGTATGTTCCTTCAAAACATATTTTTGTACCGTACCAGTCCATGCAATCTTGGTTGAGTGAGGTACGGACCATTGTCCATTGGAGCTGTTGTGTTTAATTGGCCCTATGAGAAGAATGAATCAAAGTACACTGTTAAAGTATGAAACAGAACTGTAAACTCAGAAACACACTTCGCTTTAAGGTTTGAAGTGCATTACCAGCTCCTGTATGCCTGGTTGATTGCTGTAGATTGAAGAAATTGTATTCATCTGTCCCTGCAACAAACAGACTATGAGAAAACATATACAATAGACTTCAAAAGCCAAAGGAGACAAATTTTTAACCGGGAAATCGCGATCAAAACCAGAAAAGATCCCTACCACTCCTGGAACAACTTGGTGGCTGCTAAAGTAGGTATCAAGGGTTGCAACTCTAGAGTTCAGCTGCCCCTGAAATAAATAATTTAAAACCAAAAGATCAAAGATGATTCAAAAGACAAACGTGAATGTCACAGCTAGATATTTATCCCCAGTACATTGTGTAAATACTTAATAAATTCATCATACTACCCCCTGTATAGTTTCTTGTGTTTGGTAAGAACATTCTATAGTGAGCACTCATATTTTTCACTGATCCTTTAACATGTGAGCATTAGATTTCAATATGTCATTTTTACTAGTAATGATTTTCATTTGTAGTGCATTTTATCTATTATTACAACAGCTCAAGACTTTCATAGGGAATGAGTAGGTCAAACAAAGCTACAATAGAACTGACCATTTGCTGCCAACTATCATGTATTGAAATGGCTAGTCCTTCTTGCTCCATTTGAACCTAAAGCATAATCAATATGTAAAAACCATTAAAAGTGTCTATTTACATTAATTGGAAATGGCAAGTCATATAATTTGAAGATTATTAAATGATTGATGACCTTATCCCTTCTGGATTCATCCTTTTCATTTGTCTTCTGTGCACAGTTACTTTGAGTTGCCTCTTCAAAATTATTAAGATCCTGATTTGATGGAGAGCCAAGCTCCACTTCATATTGAATTGAGCTATTCACTCTTTTACATTTTCTCAAAGCCTTTTCTAGTGCAATGAATGCTAAATTATAGCTTTCTTGAGATAGTGACCCTTCATCACCTAGCTTAAAAACTCTTTGACATATATCAGTATATCGTTGAACCCTAGACTCAATCGAATCTACTAGCCTCACTGTTTCTCTACTCTTTGCATCTTTTGTCCACCGCTTTAAAATATATTTGGACGGGATGTTGTATACACCAGCCATTTGAAGAACAATCATTATATGCCGACACAAAATACCTTTATACTCAAACAAACGGCATGAGCAAGAAGTGTCAGATGTATTCTCATTCCAGAATACAATAAAGTCTTGATCTTCCTCAAAATCTTGCACTCTAAATGTTGCAGTTTCACCATTTCCACTTTCTCTTTTAGGGTGACATGCAACAACTCCCAAAACCTCAATTTGGAATTTTTTAAATATTGCATGAGTGTACAATGCTGCCATTTGTTTTCCAAAGGGTGAGGGAGATTTCAATCCCGGCTTTCTATGCCATGTCTCAAAATCAGCCTTAGCCTCATCTTCGCCCATTTCTTGCAATATATTTTTGTACTGGTCAAGAAACTCCTTTAATGTAGTTTTGCGTTGCATGCATTTGTCCAAAATGGAGCAAACACTTTCCGATCTTTGCATTGTAGAAATTCCAGCCAAAAAGATACTGTTCATATACACTGGAACCCACCTCAGGCGATCTTCATACAGTGATTGAATCCACAAGTCATTTCTTAAATCGAATCTATCAACAATCTTCAACCATCTCTTTTGGAACTGTTCGTCTGTTACTGACTTCAAAATGCATTTATTAAACTTAGTAGAAAATTTTTCACACCGTCTTATGACAGAACCAAGCTTCTCTGGAATTTTACTCAATACGTGCCACAAACAAAAACAATGGCGAGAATCTGGGAAAACTTCAGCAACTGCTTCCTTCAGAGCTGTATCTTCGTCAGTCAGTATCACTTTAGGAGCTTGTCCACCCATTGCTCTAAGCCATGCTCGCATCAGCCAAACAAATGTAGATTTACTCTCATCTGCAATTAGTGCGCAGCCAAACAGTAGGAACTGAAAGTGATGATTCACACCAATAAATGTAACCAAAGGCAATTTATACTCATTCTTGATATATGCAGTGTCAAAAAACACAGCATCACAGAAGTGATGATAATCAAGCCGAGCTTTAGCATCAATCCAGAAAGCATTTCTTAGGCATTGTTCCTGATTCAAATCTAATGCATAAAAGAAGTTGGGATTGTCATCTTGCATATGCAAAAAATATTCAAGCATAACTTCTGCATCTCGCTCATCTAAAGCCAAATTCTGTGCACCAACATTTGTGCTGCCATTATTCTCAAGCTTTTTTGCCACACCAGACTGTCTATGCATTGATGCACACATCTTTTTTGTTCTGTCACGCACAGCATGCATTGCATCAGCATTGTTGTGACCTTGATCCAAGTGCCTATGGCCTTGAACATTATAGGACTGGACTGGAACAATTTCATGGTTATGCTCCTTTATGAAGGTGTGGATCACCCACATCCCATCTGACCCTCTTTTAACATGCAAGCAAGCTTTGCAATCTGTTTTTGACAAAGATTGGTTTTTTCTGCCTCTCTTTTTCTTGATTGGGGTATTGTTTGTGCCATCAATATTTGCAACAGCTTCTGGAGTTTCAAATACAGAAGCTTTTTGTTTGCTTCCATATCTGGTACAAACAAATTTTGCATCAATAAATTTTCCAGATATTCTTGATCGGCGGCTGGCCTTTATTATTACAGAAAATCCAATGGATTTTGCATATTCTTTATAAAACGAAAAGGCATCCTCCTTGGATTCAAACTCCATACCATCATGAGGCTCCAAAAACTTATGATGACTAAGTGGAACCCTATCCCCATCAGAAACGAGATGTGTATCTTTAGGCCTAAAGTTCTCTTGGTCATGTTGAACTGTCATTGCAGCACTAGCAGCTGCCTCTTCAGTACAACAAACTTCATTGCCCTTGTCTCTGTGAAGTTCTTCTGATGGCCGCTCAAGGTCAATACCCATTAAAGGGATATTCTTTATTCTCCCTTCTATGAATATCTCTACTTGTAAGCCAGTAGATTGCACACATCCATGTCTAGTTGTGCAATCGAAGCAATCAAGTTACACAGTTCAAATAGATGTTAGCCTCAAGCCCAGAGACAGAACTTTGCTTTCAGGATCATTTCAAAGTTCTAAGGAAAGCATGAAGACAAAGAATAGTCTTAGGTTTTTAGGATGAAGTGACTGGAAATTACTGCAGGAAGAATAGAAAACGATTGTGCTTTATAACTAAATAGCTTAGAAGAAAAGTATACCAGCAATGTTTCAAGAGATAAAAGTATAAACCACCACGTATAAACACAAAAGCATAGATGCAACGGGGATAACCCCCCAGCCAAGATGGCAAAGGATACAAACTTGTAACCGCAAGGTCACGAGTTTGAATCCCAGCCTTTTTGGTTTGAGCCAGTCAACTATGTATAATCTAGACTGGTTTACCTCCTTATAGTCCTTTGCCGGCTAGGATTACAAGGCGGGATTTACCCAGTTCACACTCATGTAGTTGCTACGGGTTTCCCTCATCACCTAAAAAGCATAAATGTAGCTGCTTAAGCATTTTTGAAGTTCTTGTATTTACCAATTATCTAGTGTTGGCCATGTGGCTAATTGACATAAGTTCACATTGCATTTAGCCCAGTGAACAGGTAGTCTGGCCAATTATGTGCCAACAAACATTGAAAGGTAATCTCTGCATGGATTTCCAACTAACAGTATAAACATTATTTCTGTTCAAAATCAGCAATCATCCAAAGTAGCCAGCAATTTTACAACTCTTCAAGCAAAATTATTGACATGAAGACAGTGAAATGTTCTGTGTAATATTAACACCTTTCCTGGTTATTACTTGCTTCCAAAACTCAGCTAACTTACGAGATATAGAATTTAAGCCATCCACAATTTGGCTGAGCTAATAAGGCTCAAACCACAATTTGGCTGTATATATTAATCAATTCCTAAATGCAGGAAAATGAAATCATCTAACAGACTAAAACCAAAATCTCTTCCGCGAATTTCATCCAATTCCTTTTCCACCTTAAGCAACACAACTAATCAATAAAATCAGTACATGTTTTAGAAACTTTAAGCTTGAAACCAAACAGACTCAACTGGGTGGGTGAGTAGAGCCGGCTATGGACATAGGGTTTATGCCAATATTGCAACATGATGATGAAATGAAGCTTCCAGTTAAATAGCAGGAAAAACCTGAAGAATCGATATCAATCATACAACTACTGATTATTGATTCAAAATAAACAGTTAAACAGGTGATTAGTGATTAATCATGCGTATGATTAGAGCTGAAGTAAAGTATAATGCACATGTTCTTGTGTTTGTTTACAGTTAAACAGTAAACTTAAACTAATAGATATAGAGAGAGAGAGTAATATCTGTATATACTATACCCAGTTCCAGCAGCACAAGTGAGAGAGTGAGAGTGAGAATTGGGGAGCGAGTATGGGACTTCTGTTTTTGGGGATTTCACATTTAGGGCAGGAGAGTGGTCAACTGTGCGAGTCTTACTCGCCAAGGTGCTGTCCTCATAATCTCATATGGGCTGGGCTTATCTGGAAATGACCCAAGTATGAGTTTAAGGGCAAATTATTGTGTGGACCATGGTCCACATAATGTTGTGTGAACCATAATAAAAAATATATTTTTAATATACTAAATGTACATTATTTGTGTACTGAATGTATAATGTATACTCAGTACACAAATAATGTATATCCCATTAATATAATGTACATTATTTGATAATATGGTCCACACAACTGTGTAATCATGGTTCACACAATAATGATTGAATGGGTGGATATAATAAAAAGTACATTTTTAATATATTGAATGGACATTATTTTTTTTTCTTTTAAAGGTTTTTGTCCGGTCATATATGATGGAGAGGGAGAGAAAAAAAATGAAAATTAAAAGAAAAAGAAAAAAAAAAGTGTTGTTAGAAAAAAAAAAAAAAAAAAAAGAAGTTTTATGTGCTCGACTAGACACAACTAGTACTCCTCCATCAAGGCTTGACCATGGTCCACAACGCAAGGTGAACTTTAGTCCAAAAAGACAGTGTTTCTTAAAAATTGATGTCGTATCTTAATTTTTTTATTTTTATTTTTAAATTTTTAAATCAAGATATGTTTAAAAAAAATCCTCCGATCCCTCATTGATTGTGAGATGAGGTAAATTGAGGGATACGCCTCCGTAATGTCAGTTCAAAATGCTTGCTTTTTGTTTGGTTGAGGTCCTCCCTCATTCATGATTTGAATTTGGATATTTCACAATATTCACATTTAACCTTTTAACCACTGAGTTATAGGCAAATTATTGCATGGACCATGGTCCACACAGTTGTGTGGACCAAAAATAAAAAGTACATTTTTTTATATTGAAGGTACATCATTTTTGTAATGAAGGTACATTATTTGATAGTATATATAAAATAATGTACTTTCAGTACTTAAATAATGTACTCTAAAATAATGTACTTTATGTATTTTTAGTATATTAAAAATGTACTTTTTATTTATGATCCACAGGGCTATGTAGATCATGATCAATCAAATAATGATTGGTGAGTTATATTAGCCAGTTATGCGCTGGACAGAACATCCTCATCTTGACTTCTCGTAATATATACCAATACAGTTAATCAATCGAAATTCCGTATTATTAGTTTACAAGTTTCAAGAACTTAGGTTGTACAGTGAGAAAGGTTGTCATTGGCAAAGGGAACACTTATGTTGAACTTCCCATTTAAACATACCCCAAAAACAATGAAATCCTCAAACACTGAATAGAGCTGCACATAGCCCATAGGATAATATAATGACTACTTACATCTTCATCTCGTTCAACTCATTTTACACATGCACTGAATTCAACTCTTTACTTAAAAAAAAGAAAAAAAAAAAACTCTTTACTTTAATTTTTCCAATCGCATTCCCACACGTCATCCTTTTACTACCATATTTTAGTATTATCTTTTACATCGAATATTGCTGAGGAAATAAAATTTTAAAATATAATTTGAAAGTAATAATTAATTAGCTTAGTCAAGATTTAATCATTATTCCATGAACTATACTCTACACATTTGTGTGAACCATAAATAAAAAGTACATTTTTAATATACTAAAAATACATTATTTGAAAGTAACTGATTTTTTATATAGGAAAAAGTGTCAAATAGGTCATTGAACTTATCGCTTTTGTGCAATTGGGCCATTGAACTTAAAAAGTGTGCAATTCAACCATCAAACAAGCAAAATTTGAACAATTTGATCATTTTTACAAAATTTTTTAATTCAATTTGAGTTAAAAACATTTCAATATTGACTCCCAACTAGTATGGTAGAAGAAAATGCCACTCTTAGTACATATATGTTAATAATATAATTGGATTTTACCGAAAATTTTTTGTAAAAATGGTCCAATTGCTCAAATTTTGTTTGTTTGATGGTTGAATTGCATACTTTTTAAGTTCAATGGCCCAATTGCACAAAAGCGATAAGTTCAATGGCCTATTTGACACTTTTTCCCTTTATATATTATGAAATAATGTATATTCAGTACACAAATAATGTACTTTTAGTATATTAAAAATGCATTTGCATTCATGTAAATTTTTGTACGCACATGCGTCCACTGAAGCTCAAACCCACTTCCTTCCATATGAGAATGCATGCCGGATGTCACTACACCACAATGTCCTTGGTAATAATCTACATATTTACTATTTCACATTTTAAAATTTCCTAATTTAGCATAAAATTTGTAGTCAATTTAGCATTATCCTTACCATTTAGGTGATCAAAAAACCGCTTTCCACTGATTTGCCGCATGACTTAATGTCAATACTGAATGCAGTAGTGTGTGGTTCAAATCTTACTGAAAAATGAATAGAAAAAAAATTAAGATGATAGAAGATGTGGGTTGGATACCTTGTGCACACATGAAGACTAAGGTATGAACAGTAGGTTGATTATGCGATTCGTGATTTATCTTTGCGGTGGCGTGAGGAGTTAGGTCTTATGAGTTTAGGATTAATCAGGCGAAGCTGGAATCAGTTAAATATATAAAAAAAATTCTAAAATAAAAAACCACTTTTCAATATATATAGATGGCCAGTTGGCCACTCCAATCTCAGCTCATACTTCACATTCACAGTCCCACTCACTTTCATACTACACAAAGAAAATGACACATTTAGCCTTTCTTTGGTGGCAGAAAACCTCTCCCACCACCACCGACGCGGCGGCTGCAGTCCCCGGCGCCGCAACCTGTCCAATGTCGCCGGCAAAAGATGCAGCAACGAACTCCTCATCATGTGGCTTGGTTAAACTCATCAGGAAGCTGAAGAGGCAAAGCAAGATGATGATGTTGTGCACTCCGGGCAGCCGGCAGCCGGCGTTCCAATGCCGGTACGATCCGCTGAGCTATTCGCTGAACTTCGACGCCGGCGGCGCCCGGAGCCTCGCTGATGAAGACGACTATTACTTCAAGTTCTGTGCTTTCTCATCAAGATTTGCTGCTATTCCAACAAATATTGGTCGAGTCTCAATCGGATCCCATTCAAAGCAATTTTGTATTACTGCATATTAAAGTACACTTATTTAGCCCACACAAATTTAACTCACTGATTCAGTAGGTCAGATAGTATTTGAGAGAAGAGATCAAGATTCGAAACTAATTGGTCTACTGAGTCATTGAATTATCCTAATTTACATAATCTTAAATACTTTGTCGGGTCGAGTTGGGGATTCAAATTTGTTCAACTAAAAGAAAGAGGATTGTATATGTATATGATAGCAACCACTCTAGAGTTGCATTTGGATTTTCATGTGTTTGAAGCTCCACCGAACCGGATCCAGACTATCTTAGCTGTGTAAGTGTGTGGTCACGTTTTGTGTAATTCCGTCTGAAATATTTTTCATTGTATACAAAAAGAATATCATTAATTATGCATGTCTTATTGGGATATTTATAAATTAGTTCATTTATTATGAATTAATAACGTTTGAAAAAAAATATTTAAATGTAATATTATTATCAATATAATACTCCGTAATATACAATCTTTTTAGTATAGAAATATAACGATATTAATTGAGCTTAATACTAAGAAAAAAATAAATTATTGGGGATAAAGCTTGAATGAGTTGTAATTGATAATGGTTGCATGGGGCAAAGTGTCATGTATTGCTTGAGGGCTTACACAACAGGTTTTTTATTTTTATTTTTATTTTATTTTATTTTTTTTTTTTTTTTTTTGCCGAGGTGAAGGGCAGGGAGGAGAGGAGGAGCGTTGCACTAATTTGAATTTTTTTTATGACTTTGTGGTTCTCACTAAAAAAATTAAAAAATAAAACAAAGCTGGTACATATATTCATAAAATTTGTTCTATACGTTCATACTTAATACACATAAAGACTAAATGAATTATAGGTACATCATAATATCATATATCTATTTCTATTCACTTTGTAGACTCTATATGTTCATAGAAACAAAACTTAATATACATAATATTACTCTACATGCACATCATTTTAATAACATTCATCATATACTCTGTTCATAATATTATTTGTTCTATACAATCGTATCTAAACCTTAATGGATGTAATCACTAAAATGTAGGTACAACACAGATTTTTATATGTAGTATATATGTTTATAATTTTCATTGTATATATTTATAAAAACAAAACTTAATGTACAACAACATTACATGCACTATAAGTGCATCATGATTGTAGTGTGCAGTAAAGAATGTGACGGCTAACTATGCTACACCTTGAAATGACATTGTTTTAGACCAAGGTCCATTGTATAAGATGAATCATAATCCATGATATAGCGATTAACTTAGGTTCCTATTTGTGTCCATTATTTATTATTTTTCTGTCGTAATATCTTACATTATTTTACACTACTTTTACTTTTACATATTGAATAATTATGATGAGGTTAGGGTGTGTTTTGTT
The DNA here is from genome assembly GCF_003576645.1 of Ipomoea triloba. NCBI lineage: Eukaryota > Viridiplantae > Streptophyta > Magnoliopsida > Solanales > Convolvulaceae > Ipomoea > Ipomoea triloba. The sequence continues at coordinate 6,395,746 of NC_044923.1, read as the reverse complement.
CAAATATTAGAATTGGAATGGTAATTAGAATTAAATACTTGGCAATTATAATGGGCTTAAGTAGAATTCATCACCTTGTTTGGTAGTAAATAGGAATTGGAACTAAAACAAATAATTAATTAATTAATTAAAATAAAAAATAAATATATAAAAGTATATAATAAAGATATATACGTATACATATGCCAAGGAACTTGTGGTTTAGTGATACCAAGTCCCTCTCTCATATGAGAAGTTGTGGGTTCGAGTCTCAGTGGAGGCGGTATTGCAAAAAACCCACAACCTCTCATATGCAAGAGAGTTAGTTATATTAGATATATATTCACCTCGTACATATATTTTGGAATGGAGGAGTAACATTTTTTGTTAACTATGGATTGATTTTTAACTTTTTTGCTGCTGATGACATAGATCGAGTTGAACACTTACATACATATTTTTCTTCTTCGTTCTTTTCAAATTTTATCTCTATGACTAATTGAACTGTTCATGCAGGTTATTTTTCCTCTTTGTTGTTTGTGTATGTGAGTGTTTTTTAAATAATAATAATTATTATTTGTGGGTTTTATTCATTAATCATTATATGCCTTTTCTTTTTCTTTATTTTCTGCATTTGCTAGGACTATAGTCATCAATACAGTCTTTAAATGAACCGAAATACGGAATGAAAGAAAAAGAAAAGACATACAAATAGTCAAAAACATTTGGTCCCAAGTGATCAGAATTTAAGAGAATAGTCAAAAACATTTGGTCCCGTCAGTGATAAGAATTTATTCAATTTAAGAGATGTAGGTAAGGGTTGTTATACGGAAAATGATAACGTGTATTTTCATGGAGTAAGACTCCACAGTAATGTATCATTATTTCTATTGAGAAAGAAAATAATAAAAACGACGGTCCACTAATTTTTCTAAATAAATCATAATATGGCACTTAAGTTGAGAATAAGAAATGAAGTAAAATATAAGAGTATATGTAGTATTACTCCCATAGACCAGGGTCTACCTTGTAAGGTGGATCTTGGTCCTAAACTGGGTATTTTTAGTATCAAAAATACTAGATGGACTCCCAAAATCATATTCTCAACTTTTACTCCTATTTGTGTTCAAATTTAATTGGAGGATGGAAAGAAAGGAATAGATAAACATCATGCCCCCTATAAAATTAAGCAATCAAAGCATACCAACTCATATGGAGTAGAAAATGGGAGTGTGAATTGGGAGTATATGTAGAATTACTCTTTTAGTATTAGAATTGTAAACTTCTAGAATATAAATTGTGCTTCTAAGTCAAAATACATAAATTGTATATGTTAACATTGTGTGTTCGTAGTATACAAATTGTGAATTTTTAAAAGGTAAATTGTGAACATTCACATTGTGCGTTCGTAGTATACAAATTGTGAATTTTTAACATATAAATTTAGTATGTAAATTGTGAACATTTAAAACTTGCATGGGTTCACAGAATAATTTGCGATGTAGGTAACCACACATTAAATATTTTAAAATTTAGATGGTCCAATTTAACAGAAAACCTTAAGGGGTCGTTTACCCAAAATAGAAAAATGAAGGATTTTCTAGAAAAACAGAGAATTGAAAAAGTGAGATAATGAAAAATGGAAACTTGTTTACTACATTTACTCCTCCAAATCCATATTGCATCTCCATTCTCCACTTTTATTAAGGATTTTTGAGAACTCATAAACAAACTTCTCCAAATGGAGAAATGGAAAGACACATGTGAATAGTACATGTTATTGTTATTATTATCGTCATTATTGTTGTTGTTGTTGTTGTTGTTATATTATTATTATTAGTATTATTATTATTATTATTATTATTATTATTATTATTATGAGAAAATTACATCTTTGGTCCCTGAGTTATACCTAAGTTTCGACTCATCAGTCCCTGAGTTATGGCTGTATTCGAGTTTAGTCCCTTAGTTATTTGTAAAGTGGCGAGTTTAGTCCCTGACAGTTAAATTTGACGGAAAAATTTAAAAATATTTAAAATTTGAGGGGTGAAGTAGAAAATTCACATTTTATTCTCTTTATTATATCAAAATCACTTTCACAACATTATTTTTCACTTCTTAGCCTCTTATTTCAACATTCTTCAATTCTAAAAGCATTTCAATAAATTTAGTATGACTTGTTAGGAATTTGACTCTCGTATAACAAACTTAATACTTAGCACAAACAAAGAAACATTTGATCATTGTCTTCAGGCGTGTGAAACACACTATCCTAACAATTTTCGGTTTTCTTTACTAAGCAACAAATGTAATCAAACCAGAACTTTTGAGATACAAAATGATGTCAAATTTCTCAGGTTGCTTTTATGAGAAATTCAACAACGAAATAACTTGAGATTTTTAGTATTTAAAAAATAATTATTTCGTATGCAGTACGTAGTTTAGTCAATAATCGTTTTTTGAATTTTCATAACTGAGTCTTAGGTTCCTCATTCATTACTCTGGTTTTTAAGAAGACAGGGGAGGTGATGGATATATATAATATAATTTTCATATATTGTCATGAAATACGATTCTTGATTAAGTTATTGCAGAGTTTACGAAAGAATTTTACGTACTAAAAAATCTCAAGTTACTCACTTGGTGAATTTGTCATAAAAATCTCAAGTTACTCCCTTGGTTTGATTACTCTTGGTGTTTAGTAAGAGAAATTATAAACTTTTAGGATGGTGTACCAGGGTCCACAATGTACAATTCACTGTGGACCCTGATCCAATACACAAAATTTGACTTCATAATGTACATAATTCATGTTTATAATGCACAAAATTCATGTAATCATGTTCATAATACACATACACATAAACATGATATAATGAACACGAATTCTGTACATTATGGACATAAATTATGTGTATTATGTTAAGTGTTTAATTTATGTTCATTACATCGTGTTTATGTGTATGTGTATTATGAATATGAATTCAGTGTATTATAAACATGAATTCTGTACTTTATGAAATTAAATTTTGTATATTGGACCAGGGTCCACAGTGCACTGTGGATCTTGGTCCTAGATATAAATTGCCCACTGTAGGATTATAAGCATTTTGAAAAAAATTATGTTGTATGGTAATAGGGATGCTCTTACTTTTAATGATGTGAAGTTTTTTTTTTTTTTTTTTTTTTGAAAGCCAACTTGGCGAGTAGATTAAATCAACTCAGAAATAGAGTCAGGGGGGATAGAATCCCAATACAAAGCAGAAGATTGCGAGAAAGCTAACGGCGCAAGAGTGTGAGCCCCTCGATTAGCAGTCCTTGGAATTAAACTAACCGAACAGTGAATAAAAGAAGACATAATAGCCCTAGAAGCGTCAATTGAAAAGCTAACATAAGAGAAAAAGCTGATAGTAGTTGCAGTTAACAAGCTCTTGAGAGTGGAACAATCCGTGTAGATATGCACCGAGGATACCCCCGACCCTTGAGCCATGACAAGGCTTTTTTGCAAGCTAAGGATTCCGCCATAAGTGGTGAGTAACAGTTCGGGAGCCTGCTGTTGAAAGCTGCAACGAAACTGCCATGAGGCATCAAGACCGCACCGACCGTGGCCTCCTTCGTCTGCTGATGGAAGCCCGCGTCGACGTAGCAAAGCAGCTCCGCATTATGCACTGGATGGTTCGTCACAGCTTGGGCCGAAGGCTGACCGTTTTGCTGCTGGGTGCACCTGACGCCACGCCTGGACCGCAGCACGAGCCGATCGGCATACGGACTTGGGGAGCGGAAGTGAGCCTTCCCATAGTGCCATATTCCTCGCCCTCCACTGATAGTAAAGTAGGGCTACAACAAAAAGGAGATCATCCTCTGTTAACATGCCTAACGCATTAGCAAACCACTCACCAAAATCATCCCCTCCCACACTAGGAACATGCAAAGAAGATTCATGCCATACTAGTGATGAAAAATCACACAATAGAAGTGAGTGCATTGTGTTTTCATGCAAGATACCACACATAGGGCATGCTGGATCAATTTCTACTCTTTTTAAGATCAAGTTAGTTGTAGTAGGAAGGACATTAGAGAGTGCTCTCCAAACAAAAACTTTCCATTTCGCAGGGCATTTGATTTTCCAGAGATGTAGCCATTTATCAAAAGTGCCCGGGGTATGCACAAATTCTCCAATAATTCGTTTGTAATCATCTTTAACAGTATAAATGCCCCTGGGGTCCCCTAACCAAAACCACGAATCCTCATACTCAATTGCAACTGGTACCCTCAAAATACGATTTACATCACATTGATCAAATATATTTAATGATGTGAAGTTAAATCTATTGTTCAAGGAAAATTGACTTAGAATTTTATTTGAAGACATAGGTAATGTTTGAGGGTTAATTAGGGGGCGTTGACCTATGATAGACAATAAAAAGGTCCAACAAATCCTAAGTATTGCAAGAAGTATGAACATGATGATGTGTCTAAATGTTTCAATAATAAATTTTTTGTAATTCTAAAATACTAAATTTTAAAAGGTTTCCCAAAACAACATTTTCAATTAGCCTTTCAAGAAAAAAAATTATACACTAATCGCTAATTTACCAAACACTTTTTTACACTGACTAATATTATCAATTAATTATACCTTCTAAACCAAAGCATCAGCTAACAGCCATTTACCTGGCCTAAATGTGATCGACCCATAGCTTTGAGGATTCATTGTTGGATGAAGCGATACAAGTTACGGAACATTGAAGCAGTGGACTCAAACCAGAGCTTCGTATTTAGGAACCAAAACAAAGCAACTGGCACACCCGAAAACACAGCGATCAGAATTGGCACCAATGCCTTATTATACACCAAAAAGAACGCAGCCGTAAAAGCCACGAGCATCCCAGCAATCGACACGCCCAGCGCCGCCAGTCCCATGAACAATCTTTTCAATGCCACGTGAAAATTATCTTCCGTGTAACGCAAAATGAGGATGGATAAAAAATTGACAATTGACACCATTGAGTAGATCATTGCCACGGCATCTGATACTGTGAAAACGGTTTTCTTCTTAGCTCCCGCGCCCTCGTGATGATTGCCACCTGGCACGGTGAAGATGGCGGAAAACGTCACCGTGGCGATTAACGTTGCCACAAGCATGCATGACTTTGCTGTGTCTCTAATGGATTTTTCGCCCTCTATCTTCAGCGACATGTGCTCTTTTGAGAATAATTGCTTTGGTGTTCTGTCGTCGTCGTTTAGCATGTCGCATAATGATGGTGGCATCATATTCTCCATATCCTGCATGCATGCATATATGGACACCGTACCTCAAATTAATAATCTCTATAGCATATCTACTAAGTATAATAATAAGAATATAATAATGTGCTCAGTGACTCTCTTTGTGTTTCAATAGGTTGAGAAAGTATAGATGAATGCATGCAGTACTCTTTAAAGCTAGTATTCGTTTTAATTTGCACCTTAAACCATGAAATCTCTCTGTCAAATTGAAGGGCTGCGGTGGATAACCGGAGAAGTGATTGTGGCATAATCTTCTCTTGCTCTTTTGCCCTCTGTGTAAGTTGCTGCAACAATTTGTCATAAGTTGTACTAGTTAAAAGTGTACTAAAAAAACAACATATATGCTTAATTAATGTTAGGGGTAAAAATTGAATTAAATAAAATAGTTGACTTCGATATGTTCCCAAATCCCACTGCACCTACCTCATCAGGTAATGGGTTTTCGTTATTATCTCTGCAAAATGTGGTTTGAGTCATTGCCGCTAAATGTAAAACATTGTTGCGGTCTTTGTCTTCGAGGAGAGTGATGAAATCTTTATAGCCATGTATGTTACATATAAGACGGACGACTTTCTCTTGTCGATGCAATACAGCGACGTGGAGAATGCTTTGTCTTTTTTCGTTGAGTTCCCACAAGAGATCAGGATTAGTGTGAAGAATCATGTCTAAAAACTGATCATTGCCCTCTTTTGCAGCGCAGTGAAGTATCTGTTGTGGCCTGATTAGATGTGCAAACTTTTCGGTTAAATTGCTATACTCTTCCCACATCTCTTCAAGTAACTTACGGGCTTTACAACTTGTTGGAGAAGATTGTTCTTGAGTACTATTCTGCACTGTAAGTACGTGATTACATTAAAACTAAGCTAGCTAGTCTTTAATTGCATAGGAATTCAATAAGTGACAACACATCAATGAGAAATAGTATATACATATATACATATACATATATATATATATATATATATATATATATATATATATATATATATATATATATATATATATATATATATATATCATGGTTGAAAAAAATCTCTAGACTCTCCTCAAGCGCTCGTGGAGCGCCTAGGACACCGAGCCGGGAATTAATTCGGGCCGTGTATTTTTTATTTAATTTTTAAGTTTTTAAAATTTTGTTTAAGTATTTTAATTTTTTAAAGACTAATAATTATAAATTTTATAATACTTTAATACGGAGTAGTTAATACTAAAATATTAAATATTAACCTAAAAATATATTTTAGGGTTATTTCACTCAAATGATGTTGTTTTGAGTGAAATAATCCATTAAAAAAAAAACAACAATAGCTAATCGGCTGACTAGGCGGTGCCCATCATTTATCGTTTTGAGTGAAATAATCCATTAAAAAAAAACAACACAACAATAGCTAATCGGCTGACTAGGCGGTGCTCATCATTTATCACTAGGCGGTGCCCATCATTTATCGTTTTGAGTGAAATAATCCATTAAAAAAAAACAACACAACAATAGCTAATCGGCTGACTAGGCGGTGCTCATCATTTATCACTAGGCGGTGCCCATCATTTATCGTTTTGAGTGAAATAATCCATTAAAAAAAAACAACACAACCATAGCTAATCGGCTGACTAGGCGGTGCTCATCATTTATCACTAGGCGGTGCCCATCATTTATCGTTTTGAGTGAAATAATCCATTAAAAAAAAACAACACAACAATAGCTAATCGGCGGACTAGGCGGTGCTCATCATTTATCACTAGGCGGTGCCCATCGACTAGGCGGTGCTCATCATTTATCACTAGGCGGTGCCCATCATTTATCGTTTTGAGTGAAATAATCCATTAAAAAAAACAACACAACCATAGCTAATCGGCTGACTAGGCGGTGCTCATCATTTATCACTAGGCGGTGCCCATCATTTATCGTTTTGAGTGAAATAATCCATTAAAAAAACAACACAACAATAGCTAATCGGCTGACTAGGCGGTGCTCATCATTTATCACTAGGCGGTGCCCATCATTTATCGTTTTGAGTGAAATAATCCATTAAAAAAAAACAACACAACAATAGCTAATCGGCTGACTAGGCGGTGCTCATCATTTATCACTAGGCGGTGCCCATCATTTATCGTTTTGAGTGAAATAATCCATTAAAAAAAAACAACACAACAATAGCTAATCGGCTGACTAGGCGGTGCTCATCATTTATCGTTTTGAGTGAAATAATCCATTAAAAAAAATACTGGCTAACTTGTGCAACCTACTACTAAAGCACAACGAGTCAACTGTTAACTCCACTAAAACTCGAACCTACTCCCATCATCCATGTGGGAATGTTAATCGAGACACCGGATGCCACTTGACCACAAGGTCTTTGGCTTTCTAACACTGATATATATATATATATAAAAGCTTTCAAATTTAATAATGATGTGTTATACTTTAAATGTGTGTTTGCATGGTGTGAAGTAGCAAGAGATAGAGCATGTAAAGATCTTACAAGGTGTAGAGAATAATGCAGAAGTTGAGCCAACAAACTTTCGCCAAACCCCTTCTTGTTTTTCAGTAGTAAGCGCTTGAAGCTTTCGAGCTAACAAATTCAACATCGATCGATTCCCTTTCAACCTAGCACTGGCCAAACGTCTATCCTTGTGAAAGAAGTTTAATGCTTCATCTACATCAATTACAAACAGCTAGAGTTACGTTGATTGATAACATTATTATTCATATAGTACATCAAGTAGTGGACAATTCAAAAAAGTAGGTATTCTTAGAGTTAATTCCACCTGAGGTCTCTTGTATTTTGGAACAATTTTAAATTTAATCTCAGACTATCATATTTGTTATTTAATATTTTTTGATACTTTATCCTTCTTATGACTTTTCTTATGTTTAGTAAGGGCAATTTTGTCTTTTCATATTTTTTTAAAACAAAAAAAAAGACAAAAGAAAAATATGAAAAGATAAAAATGCCCTTATTAAAAATAAAAAAAGTCATGAGAAGGACTAAAAGTGTCCAAAAAATAATAGTCTGAGATGTTAGAATGACAAAAACGATAGTCTAAGACTAAATTTGAAATTGTCACAAAAAACAATAGAACTCCGGTGAAATTAACTGGGGTATATACCTACCATACATATCATTCCGAATAGTGGCTTCCAAAAGCTCAATGCGTTCCTGGTAAATCAACTCCTGAAAAGGCGTGACAGTGCAGAGGAAAGAAACCATTTCCTTGTGGCCTAACAATGCGGCCTGATGGATAGGGATCATATCATCATATGCCCGGATGGTCGAAAGGTTGCGATTCTTGATAATCATAACCTTAGCGTTGGCCACGACCCCGGACACGACCGCGTAACAGAAAGCGGTACATCCTCTGTCGTTTTTGAGCTCCATGTCCTCTGGATTTAGCCTCATCACTAGTTGTTTCACAAATTCTGAGTGTTTCCCGGCGGCGGCAATATGGAGAGCCCTATCTCCTCCTTTTGTAATCCTGTCACAAGCATACTTCACATTGATATCTAGAATTTGTTTAGCAGATTCCCAGTCCCCACGTTTCGCAGCTTTACATATGATTTGGTGATATGGGCCTTGGGCTTCATTGCCACCTGAAAATTGCATAGTATACATTTCAGGCCATTGCATGCATGCATACCGCCTAATTAAGCTAACCACAGCACCTTGTACTCAGATGACATGTAGTGACTCCCCATATGGAAGGTCATGAGATTGAGTCTCAGTAGAGGCAAATTAACTTTTTGTGCTTCAACAGGTTGAGAAAGAGGTTGGGAAAATATGTAAGAACATATACTACAATGTAATAGGGTCAGTTGTATTCAAAAAAATAAATAAAAATAATGGAGACTAGAGTAGAGTGAGGCATTATATTGCCATTACCATCATCGCCTGGATTCTCAATATCCCTCTGATTCTCAGCCATGCTTTAGTTTGCTTGTGGATCCGATCGAGCTAAGTTCTTCTTGTAATAATTCTATATATACATGTATGACTTTGTAACAACCAGAAAAGAGTAGATCCAAGTAAACCTTAGCTTGTTGACCTGCGGTGTGCTTTTCGAGAAGATTAAATAGCCTTTTTTTTTATCGACTTTGGATCACTACACTTTATCCTAGTATAACAATATATTATTTGAGTAACAATAGATTTTTTTGGGGCAAGTTTTCAACAATAGATTGATGTTCGATGTTTGTACGTGCCAAAGGCCAAAAGGACAAAAATTAATGACCAATTCAATAGCCAAGCACCTTGTATTTAGATGGCATGTAGTGACTCTTCCATATGAGAGGTTATGAGTGTAAAGGAGTAATGTAGATTAGTTCACGTTGTTTAGTTTTATTTGTGTGGTTAGGCTTTGTTAGAATTAGTCTCCATATTATTAGCTTAGAAGCTGTTGTATGCAGGCTATTTAAGCCATCTTTTTTCCCATAATAAATCATTCACTTACTATCTCTATATGGTATCCAGAGCCTTACTCTAACGAGCAATTATTTTTTTTCTTTTCTCTTTGTCAATCCTTCCCACTAAATGGCCACAAAACAAGTCATTCAACTTAATGCCCCAACCAATTTTCCCATTAAATTGACGTCTTCTAACTTTCAAGTTTGGAGAAAACAGATTCAAGCCTCTCTTATTGGCCTTGACTTACTCGGCTTCATTGACAGTACCTCTCCAGCTCCTGCACAATTCCGTGATACGGCCCAAAAGGAGCATAATCCAGAGTACATCCCATGGTTTAGACAAGATCAAACCATTCTCAATGCCATTTTAGGGATCGGAGCTGTTCCGACACTATCCAACAACTGATCTCCTCCGCGGCATCATCTGCTGTCGCTTGGGAACGATTAACTACAACTTTTGCAAGCTCATCACCGTCCCGCATTGTGTCACTAAAAACCAAACTGGCTTCTAATCCTCAAAACGGACGTCCAGTTGAGGAATATGTTGATGAGATGTTTAATATTGCTGAAGCTCTTGCACTTGCTCAAAACCCAATCAGTGAGCAAGACCTGGTAATCCATATTCTTACTCAACTCAATGACGACTATGATCACATAGTTCCTGCGCTACGTATACGACCAACCCCTATTACCTTCTCGGAACTCAAGGACTTAGGGTTATTGCATCACTTCCTTGGTGTGGAGGTGATATCATCTAAGGCGGGTATTTTCCTTTCTCAAGCTCAATATATTACAAATATTCTAAAAGAGTTTAATATGCAAGATGCCAAGCTCATTTCTACACCTGGGTCTGCGGTTGAACTGCATAGTGCTGACGGCACAGCACCGGCTAATAGCACCTTGTACCGTCGCGTGGTTGGACGTTTACAATATCTGGCCATTACTCGCCCAGATGTGAGTTTTGTTGTTAATCGGTTGTCTCAGTTTTTGAATTCCCCTTCATTACTACACTGACAAGGGGTGAAACGGGTGCTCCGTTATCTCAAAGGTACGTTGTGTCATGGTTTATTTTTACGCCGTGGTGTCAAGCTGCACCTCACAGCCTTCTCGGATGCAAGCTGGGGTGGTGTCCATGATGGTGGTCGGTCAACTACGGGCTATGTTGTATACTTGGGTTCAAATGTTATCTCTTGGCGGTCTGTTCGACAGAACGTCGTGGCTCGTTCCTCCAGTGAAGCAGAATATAGAGCCCTTGCCAATGTTGCGGCTGAAGTTGTGTGGTTACAGAATTTACTGCTCGATCTTGGGGTACGGTTCACTACGCCACCGGTGTTGCACTGTGACAATGCTGGGGCCACTTATGTCTGCAAAAACCCTGTGTATCATTCCAGAATGAAGCATCTAGCCTTGGATTATCTCTTTGTGCGTGATCTTGTTAATAATGGTACCTTGTTAGTTAACTATATTCGCACGCAAGATCAAATTGCTGATGTGTTTACCAAATCCTTGTCGCGCCGGTCATTTGAAGGTTTTCGTTCCAAGCTGGGTGTCTCCGATGGATCCACCATCTTGCGGGGGCGTGTAAAGGAGTAATGTAGATTAGTTCACGTTGTTTAGTTTTATTTGTGTGGTTAGGCTTTGTCTGGCTTTGTTAGAATTAGTCTCCATATTATTAGCTTAGAAGCTGTTGTATGCAGGCTATTTAAGCTATTTTCTTTCTCATAATAAATCATTCACTTACTATCTCTATAATGAGAATAGGTTGAGAAAGTATAGATAAAAATATACTACAATATAATAGAGTCAGTAACAATAAAAAAAAATGACCAATTCAATAAATAACAGACGCAGAGCAGGGCATGAACACGACGCGCGTGTGTGTGTTTTTTTTTTTTTTTTTTTGACAATTTAAGCATGTGCTTCTATGTGAAAGAATATACTTTTATATATTTAAACAATTAGCAGTTATCTTTATAAGCTAATTAATTGAAAAAGAAATTTTAGCCTCAGCCAGCTTATTATGAACTGAAAAATTAGCTGTAGACAATATTAAATAAGCCTCATCACAATTACATGTGATCGATTAGTATAACAGTTTTCTAACAACCATTGTCCTTATGTAGAATTAAAGAATTAAAATGAAGTTGCCCGTTTAAATATATGTCTATATTGTAATGCTTTTTGGAGAGTTATTTATGGCCAAAGCCCAAAGGAGATTATGCAATATAAATATAAAAGTAAAAGTGCAAATTAGTGTTTCGTTCAATTCAATTGTTCAAACACTCAGTTATCATGATTATTTATGATTTATCACTTCCCATATGCTCTATTGGGTTAGGACATACGGAGGTCCTTAGAGGTGGGGTTCAACATTTTGGAAGAAGAAAAATTAGAATTAATTTTAATTATTATACTATTTAATATTGAGAATGGTTTTGTAAACTTTCTGTTTTTTTTTTTTTTTTTGAGTACTACTGATTCTGTCTTTATTTAATGGTAGATGGGGATTGAAATTAATGTGTAGGTGGTGTTGAAAAAATTATTAGTAAAAGATAATATGTAAATGATCATTTTGAGATAATATTCTGAGCTATAGTTATATGAACTAGGGTTTATTGTGCGAATGGTAGACCATGTCCAGATTATTTACTTGCATTTAACATATTATGTATTTTCAGTTAACATATTATATACTTTTAGGGTCCGTTCGGAGAACAGAAAAATGACTTCTGAAAAATGAATCCTTTTCTAGAAAGCATTGTATTTTCCAGTGTTTGGTTGCAACTTGAAAAATTGTCTTGGTGCATGTGTTTGATTCATTTTCTGGAAAATGAGCATAATTATTTATAATTTAAAATATACAATGATGGTGGTGGATGATGGTTGGTGGTGATGGTGGTGGGTGGTGGGGGTGGGGGTGGGGGTGGCGGGTGATTGGCTACTCCACTGCTGCAAATGGAAAATGATGACTTCCCCAAAAAAGGGAAGCCATTTTCCATAAAATTCTCTCTATTTTCATTGACAACACCCTTATTTTTCATTGCCTTCCATTTTCCCCATCTAGCCAAACACTGGAAACCTGGAACAAAATCATTTTCTGGATTTTCAAACGCACTCTTAGTTTATTTACATGTACATAATCTGTTAATTAAAGGTACATATATAATATGTTAATTGTAAGTACATAATTTGAACTAATGTTCATATATAATGCATATGGTGACTAGGTCCAGACTATAACTTGGGATATTTTGAGTGTGGTTCACTTCTAATTTGGGCAGGATCAAAATATATTGGGATTATGTTATGTGAGAATTTAATTTGACATATTATATATACACTCAAAATAGATAATTGATAAATGAAAATTTGAATTTTGAAGTTTATTGAAAAAAAAAATGGAGCGCTGTAAAAGTTTTTTAAAAGTTTTAAATGGGACTTTGTCCCACTACATTTCAATCTTTTAAAAAAAATTTGAAAAGTGTATAGTAGCTAAGAGGTTGTATCATACACAAGGATGTAAATCAAAATCGAAAAATGAACTCGGCAGGCTAATCACTTGAGAATTTCTTTGTTAATTTCCTTTATACATAGCACTCTTGGAGTGAAGTGACCAAATTTATTATCGAATTAAAATTCATAATGAAATACGAAATCCATGAACGAATTGAAATGCACTAACTTTGTTCTCCAAAACTTCAAGTCAATGTTTATTTCAAAAAAAAAAAAAAAAAAAAACTTCTAGTCAATGTGTACGCATATTCAAATATTTTATTTCACGTGCATTTCGAATCTTTCATTTATTGCTTTAATTTTAATATTTCTGCGGGGTCTGCTGTGACAAAGTCAACATCAATTTATTTATTTTTATTTTTCTTGAAATATAGCTTCACAGTTGATTAAACGAGACGGATATTAAAAATTATATATAAATTTAAAAAAAAAAATTATGTATCACATGAGTTGACTACAACCTGTCGATCTTAATGTAGAATTCTTTTCATATAAGAAAATGTAGATTAATCTTATGTGGCCATTAGTCTTGTGCTCAAATGACATATAGTGATTCTTCCATACGATCGATTATGAGATCGCCTCTCAGTGTAGGTGTACTAACTCATACTAAAATGCAATAGAGTTAGTTGTATTAAAAAAAAATTAATCTTATGTGTTCGTTTTGTTTTTTTTTTTTTAAATTATAATTTTTTCGAGTACTATCGACTCTGTTACAATATAGTATCTGTTCATAACTACTTTTTCAACCGACTAAAGCACAAAGAGTCAACAGTTTGCCTCCACTAAGGTTCGAACTCACTCCATGCCGGAAAAAGCCACTAGACCAGAAGATGACTTAAATTTGATTTTCAAAGATGATACCGATTTATATATATATATATATATATATATATATATATATATATATATATATATATATATATATATATATATTTTTATTAAAGTACTGCCGGCCCCTTAGGGGATAACGTTTTTGTAATCAAGCTTTAAGCTTGACCAATAAAATACCATTCCGTCAAGTAGCTAGCGAGACCGAGTCCCGTGCCTGCCCTAAGGGAATAGAGTGTAGATTTTCATTTTTTTTCCTAACAAAATTAATCAAGGCGGACCATGACCAATAGTTACATCATATCGATAATTACTGGGTCCTTTTGCTTATGGAGGCGGACGCATGGAGGAGGCAGACGCACTTGAGGAGGCGGACGCAAGGAGGCAGCGAACGCACTTGAGGAGGCGGACGCATGGAGGAGGCGAACGCACTTGAGGCGGCAGACGCACTTGAGGAGGCAGACGCACTTGAGGGGACGAACGCATGGAGGAGACGGATCTCTGTTTTTCTGACATACAAACTTTTGTACTCAACTATGATTACTTATCAATATTATCCGGTAACCATTTTTACCGTCACATGGTGTATCTATTGCTAGGGGTTCCCTATTATCACAAATATGTTTTTCAAGGATGATTGTTATATATTTTGCAAAGCTTCTCCCGGTGAAAGTCTTGTTCTAAAAAGTATTATTTGAAGTTTTGCTCAGGCCTCTGGGCAGACTGTTAATAAGGCTAAATCCACCCTTACCTTTAGTAAGAATGTTCAATTCATGGGGATAGGTGATGGAGATAAGGGAGGGGAATTTGAGTGGCACCTACCTTGGGTTACCTTCACTTATCCGTAGAAAGAAGAGTGAAATTCTAGGCTTCATAAAGGAGAAGGTAGTGGGAAGGATTAAGAGCTCGACAACAAAATTCTTATCAAGAGCGAGTAGGGAGATACTCTTGAAAGATGTTATTCATTGATGAGTTGTAGTTTTCGCAGTGGATGGAAAGAAATAGGTGTTAAAATGGAAAGATTTCCGAGTATCGTTCTCAAATGACGGCAAGGAGGGAATTTGAGCGGTAAGGGGATTAAGCACAAGAGTGTTTAGTGTTTGAAAGCTAACCCAAACATAGTAAGAAAGGTGCATGAAACATAATGAAAATAAGGAATAAAATGTTGGGAACAATCAATTGGAAATGAGGATTTGGATCTTGCAACTCATATAGGTATCCTTGATTTCCTAAGATATTAGGCTAACAACACTTAGATAATGAAGATGAGACAAGGTCACCAACACCACCGCCACTCTCGTGGTCAATGGACTCACTCCTTAGACCGTAATGTCATCCTTGTGATCACTAGGCTAGGAGAGGCATTTTGTCAAACATGTTATGTGCCTCTTATCTTCCACTTCTCCCTTTTCTCAAAGGTGAGAGGGAAATGTGCTAGGCTAGGCTAAGGAGTAACTCTACTCTCGTAGATGAGACTCCTTCTCCAAACACCTCTCATATAGGTTGATCACCCCTACACAAGAGTCAAAGTGGATCACCACTCACACAATCAAACTCATAATCAAGCAATTGCAACCTAATTGATCCATTCAAAGCTCAAGAACACCCATACAACATTGCTCAATCCAAATCCACAAAGATCTACCTAATCATACTTGGAATTGAAATAGCAAAATGCAAAAGTAATGACAAGAAATTAAAATGAAGACTTAGCTAGGGATTTGAACTTTGAACTTGAACTTGAATGTTGATCTCAATCTTGCAACAATGGAATTCTTCTCTAATTCTAATCTAAACCTAAGAATTGCAATGTGGAGTGAATTGGGAATGTGGAGTGAATTGGGGGAGATCTCTCTAGGCTAATCCTAGAGAGAGAAATATTCTAAACTGATCTAGAATTGAAATGTGAAGGATCCCCTGCAAAATGGCTCAATTCCCCTTTTAAACATTGCAAAACTGCCAAATTTCCGCGATGGACGCCAGGGTGGACGCGCGTCCATGGGCGCGTCCACGGCGTTAATTGCGTCCAGACTTCAACTTCAGAGAGGGTTCTGATGGGCGCCACCTTGGACGGGCGCGTCCACTGCACGTCCATAGCAGACTTCTGTTCTGCTGTGCCAGAATCAGAGAGCGAAAAGTTGGACGCAGGCATGGACGCGCGGCTGGACGCGCGTCCACTGCGTCCATGGCGTATTTTTGCTCCAACTTTGGTTCGTTCTTCACTTCTCTGAAATATTGTCATTTTCCGCCCTTTTTGCACATCTTTTACCTATAAAACAATTAGCTAAGCGTAGAACGGGGTCCAATGACAATAACAAGCATTCTAACGTAATAAAGGGGCAAATCAAACACAAAAGCTTTCAATTGTACACAAGATGATCCTAAAACGACCTTATAAAGATGGCATCTTTTGTACTTATCATTCATGCCATTTCAAATTATGCCATTTTACTTTGCGTATGTACTAGCTAATGTAATTTCTTAACTTTCAGTCAAACAGAAAAATATAGTTTTTGACCTCTAGCCAAACACTAGATAATTAAATTATTTTTTGAAAAATAAGTCGTTTTTTGAAAATCATTTTCAAGAAAATATTTTCTAGATTTTCAAACAAATGCTAAGTTAAAGTAGTCCAAAAATCACCAATACAAGAATATTTTAAAATATTACATTAACAATTTTTTTTTTTTGAAATAAAACCTTCCATTAACTTAACATAAGTCCGAAGACAACACATTACAAAGATAGGGAGGAGGGTTAGAAAACCACTCCAAACAATCAGACGTTGAAACGGACTGCTTAGCTACTAATAAGCTGCCCAATTCGCTGACCGAAAGATAAAAAAAGAACTACAGACATAAAAACATATTTTTACAGACATAAAAGTAACTAACTAGTCAAAGTATTTAATACACTAATATGCTAACTAATCTCCAAAGTCCAAACACTCCTTTTTTTTTGTTCATCCAAAGAAGCGCTTCTTGAGGGAGCCAACTTTAATTATACCAACAAGAAATAGTGAATGGATCGTGTCAAACCAGAGGTTAAAATTTAGCAACAGAAACAAAGCAAATGGAGCAACAATGAAAGCCACGATCAGCTTTGGCTGCCAAGCCTTGTCAAAGATCAAAGAGAAAGCCACGGCGAAGGCCACCAACATCCCAACTATTGAGACGAAGAGTGTCGTGAGTCCGACCAACAACTTTAACGGCAACGACACAAGAAAATCGTCTTGTCGGAAGCGCGAAATGAGGATGGACAAGAACATGATGATGGAAATGATTGAGCAAATCATTGCCACCGCATCTGAGATCATGAAAACCGTAAAACTGCTGCGCTTTATGAAAATTGGAGTGCCGGTGTCGCCGTTGCCGCCGGGCACGGTGAAGGCGGCGGCGAAAACCATGGTGGCGATCAAAGTTGCGACGAGCATGCAGGAAGTTGCGGTGTCTGTCATCCACTTCTCGCCCTCTTTCAAAAGCTCCCTGTGCTCCTCTGCGAATATTTGCTTTGGTGTTTTGTTCTCCTTGTTTCGGATCTTGTGTTGTGATGGTGGAACAACATTCCCAACCTCCTGGACAATCCAATCATCAAAAACAGCTAAAGGATTAAATATGAGTAAATACCAATTTTGGTCCCACGACTATTATCAAAATAACAATTTTGGTCCACATGTTTAACTTATACTAATTTTGGTCCCACGACTATTGTTTTAGTGCCAAAATTCATGGCGCTGATCATCATTCGTTTAAAACGTGCAAAAAATCTAAAATTGTTAATGGTATTTTCGTCATTTTCAACTTAATATCACAATTTGAGCATGAATAAATGAATTTAAGTTCTAAGATTGATCAAAATTCACAGTTTTTCTCCTCATTATACCTTAATTTGAGGAGGAGAAATGTGAATTGTGATCGATCTTAGGGCTTAAATCTCTTTATTCATGCTCAAATTGGAATATTGAGTTGAAAATGATGAAAATACCTTTAAAAATTTTAGATTTAGGCATGTTTTAAACGGATTATTAGTGACTGGCGCGATGAATTTTGGCACTAAAATAGTAGTTGTGGGACAAAAATTGGTACTAAAACAATAGTCGTGGGACCAAAATTGGTGTTTGCTCGATTAAATATTCACATATATATATGAGGCCGCACAAGAATTGTCCTTTAATTGCCCACACCATAGCTCGATTGGTTCTTGAGTGTCAGAATGTGGGCAAGGCTACATGATCATATAGTCTAACTGTCGCAGTGTGCGAGTTTAACTCAATGTGAGATGTCTCATCTAATTAATAGGTCTCTGAGTCACAGCAATTTACTCATCCACTATCTTACCAATTAGGGTGTGGGGGCTAAGAGGCAAGGGAGTTTCGTTGTGCAAGGAATTGTCCTTTACTTTAATTTTGAAGTTGTTTACTCACCTTAAACCACAAGAGCTCTCTTTGTAGCCTTAGAGCTGCTCCGGATACCTTGAGTAATGATTTTGGTATTATATCCTTCTCCACCTGGTGAATATAGGAAGTAATTTTAGGATGTAAAAATTCTTTGAATAATGCTATATATATTAACCCACCAACCAAACCTGTCTTATGACCTTAAATTAGTTGGTAAAGGATCATAAAAAAGTAAATCAGCCAACCCATTTTATGACCATAGTTAACAAGACAACAGTTTGACTAACTTGGCTGAATTAGAATAATATATTTGGCTGAATAAAATCGGAGGAATACATGAAAATAAAGGGTACATACCTTGTTATCTTCCTCCGAACCATGTGGCTGCAGAGGATTGTCATCACCAGTGCTCTCTTTGCTGCTACGGTTAATCCTCAATTTCGCAGTTGAATGTAGAATGTTGTTTTGTTGATTATCTATTTGGACAGAGATCAAGTCTTTAAAGGGTCCAAATTTGTAGATCAAATCAAAAACTTCTTTCTGTCGATGTAATACTGCAATATGGAAAATGTTCTGGCCTTTACTGTTGAACTCCCACAAGAGATCCGGTTTGCTGTTAAGAATCATGGATAGAAACTCAACATTCCCTTCTTTCGCAGCATAGTGAAGTATCTCAGTCTTTTTTATTTTCTCCACCAGCAGTTTCTCTGGTAAATGATCATGATACTCATCCCAGATCTTTTTAAGTAGCCGCCTTGCTAATGTTTTTTCTTGAATGGTATCCCGCACTGTAATTAATTACAAGTACGGAGTAGTTTATTATTCAGTTTTAACTCGGACTACTTTTGTGTGTCTGTCATTAAAGCTGTAGCCTATAGGAGAGAATTTAATTATATTGGTCTTACGACGTGTAGAGAGCACAGCACAAGTTGAGCCCAGAAGTCTTCGCCAGCTTCTTTCTGCTAGATCCTTTCGAGCTAACAGATGCAAGAATGTTCGGTTCCTTTGAGTATCGTGTTCTTTAGTGGCTAATAGCCCATCCTTTTCTACGATTTGTAATGCGGTATCTACACTCACAAAGAGTTAATCTATAAAATCATTTATAATTGAAGTTTTTATCAAAATTTCAATAAAAAGTACAATTGAGTTAAGTGTTGAATGCCATGTTAATTGCTATTGATTCCTCATCTCCTATATAAGCATGGTTGAGCAACATATTTTAAACACAAGAAATCTTACATTTTTAGCTCTCAAAACTCTGCTAAGTTCCTTCCAAAAACCTTCTTGTGTTCATCTCGTGTTCTAGTTCACTGGCCTCATTAGTTTGAGTGCTCAAACATTGAATCGTACTACAGTTTATCCTTGATTAGGCTACACGCTCTTAGCACCTTTGGGAGGTAGCAAATATGTTTTTAAGGAGAGATCAGAGTATCTCGCTCTACTCATGCTAACACCCGAAATCTTTTATTTGCTTGTGCTTGTGTTTTCCAGAAATAATCTTTTTTAATAGGATTATTTCGGTACAAATGCGACCCAGATGATCATCTTCTCAACCTGAGAATGGGACCACAATGGTCGCCTTCTCCAACCTGAGAATGGGACCACTTCTGCTAGAGAAGGAGACCACTGTGGTTGCCTTTTCTGGCAAGAAGGCAACATTAGTCACCTTCTTCGTGGCCAGTGATTGTCCGCCGGTCATTTTGTTGCTTAAAATTTCGTCAAAATCTGGCTGGTGGGTTATCGAAATTCTAATGACTAGTGATAGCGGGTAATTAATCAATTTTTAGACTTAATTGCGTCAAAATTAATTGTTGATCGGTGTAATTGCACATTTAAAAAGTTTAAGAGCTAATTGACTTTTCAATTAAATTTCGAGGGCCTATTTAACCCATTTTTTTTTTTTAAATGACAAGGAAAATCACAATCATTACTTGAATTGGGTGGTGTGCACGAAATAAATCTAGTCTCGTGATTTTAGTAACAAAGGATCACAAATTCACAAGAAGGTAAATTAAACTTGTCCCCAACTTTAGATGATTTTAAGTTTTACTACTACTAAATATGATTTTACACCAAACCCAACTTTAGATGATTTTAATTTGTGATGAGAGAGAGAGAGTATTGAATTGCATACCATACATATCGTAGCGAATGGTAGCTTGAAGAAGCTCAATGCGATCCGCCTCCAACAACCTCTCAAAAGGTGTTTCTTTGAAGAGGTAAGCAACCATTTTCTTACGCCCTCTCTTAGCTGCATGATTGATGGGGAGCTTGCCCATATCATCGTTTGGTTTATCCTTAATCCGGATAGTTAGCAGATCTTCGTTCTTCTCAACCATAACCTTGGCGTTTTCCACAACTCCCGATAGAACCGCAAGATAGAACGCAGAACACCCTAACGTATTTGGCTGTGCCAATATGCTGCACCTTACGTCTCCCATCTTCACCACAATCTTCACTAGCTTCTCCACAAATTCTTTGTTTTTCCCGGCGGCTGCAATGTGAACAACTGTTTCCTTTCTTATCGTGATTCTATGAGTAGCGCACTCTGGATATTCATTCAGAATTTTTTCAGCTCTTGTCCAGTTGCCCTTTATGGTAGCATCAAACAGAGCTTTGTGTCTTTCTTCTTCGTCTTGTTTCACATATGATGAAAATTAAATTTCAGGGTAGCATTATATATGATTATTATATTAATTATAAGTAATCCTCCATCGTGAAAGTGTGTGGAATTGAAGAGTGGATCGGATAGGATCGGAGTTAAGGATAATTAGCGTACCTTGTTTTTCAACATCAGGGCAGCGAAGACAGCAGAGGTTTGATGATATCTTCATTGGCCTTTGCTTCACCAATCAAGGAAAATTTTGTAATTATGCACGCAGTGGTGTGCAACTAACTTAGCTATGAGATTCGGTAACAAGTTATCATAATATATATAGAAAGGGCAGGTCTCTTGTAAGACCGACTGGCCAATCTTAATTCATGAGATGGGTCGAATTTAATAAAAATGGATCATAAAAAAAATTATAGATAAGTGTATTAAATACATAAATTTGTCTCATATAAGAAATACAAATTTGTATATACGGAATGAGTTTGTCTCATGTAAAGAATATGAGTGGAGAATGGGTTGAAACCATTCTATAGGGATAGATGCCTATAAATACATTAGTTGTATCTCTAGTTTTGTATAATCATCACAATTAATAAAAGATTAATTCAACTCCCGTGGACGTAGGCACATTGCCGAAATAATGAGACCGGAAGGTACGCATGTACTCTCAAGGTTAGGAAATTAAATGCACTAGCTAGTGTGCTCGAGAAGTACACTAGTGAGGTCGAGAAATGCACTATTGAGGTCGAAAAATACACTAGTGAGGTCAGAAAAATACACTAGTGAGCTCCGTAGGGCGCTTGGATTGCCCTATAACCCTATCAGCAAGAGTCGGGACCAATATGGTAGATCGACGGCTAAGGGTGAACGACATGGGATGAAGCAGTTCGTGAGCATGTACTAAAGGAATGCTAGATAGTGCGTGGGGCATGTGGTTGACTAGTTGGGATGAGCATGAGTCGTGACTAGTTAGTAAGCCGACGACTGATGGTGAACATTTAGTGACGAAACGATTTGTGAACATGCACTGAGAAACGTTTGGTGTTGCGTGGTACATGTGGCTGCGCAATTGGAATGAGCATGAGTCACGATTAGTATAACAAGTCGACGCTTGACTGCGAACGACTTGGGATGAAGTAAGGTACATTGGAAGATAGCTAACTTTTGGTAGTAAAAACATACATATTTTTGTCTGGTGCGTTGTTTCAATTTCTACACATTTGTCAAATGTCAATGTTCTTGTTTCACAAGTTCCTTTATTGTGGCAGATAGATCAGAACCTTATCTTTCACCATCCATGGAGACATAAATATACGCCAAATTAAATAATTGAAGTCTCTTCTAAGTTCTAAAAATAAAAAATAAAAAAATTGAAGTCATTTGTAATCTAGTGTGCCTTCCAATTCCAAGTATTTCCTGTCATACTATACACGACCCATCAATTATGGATATTTGCCTAGGGTTAATTTGAAAACAAGACAAATATTTTTTAAAACGATTTTTAAATAATAAATCATATTTTAAAAAATACAATGGTATCATAGTCAGTTGGGAGGAGGGGTTGAATCCCACCAATAACATTTAAAACTAGCTAGTGCGGGAGGAGGGGTTGAATCCCAACAATAACATTTAAAACTAGCTAGTGCTGGGAAGGGGGATTGATGGCGCCATGGCGGAGTCAAGGCGCTTGATCTTAACAAATAATCCCAGGGTGCTTGATCTTAACAAATAACAAGGCTCAAAATAATCCCAGGGCGCTTGATCTTAACAAATAACAAGGCTCAATCCCACTTTCTTGGTTCATGGGGCGCTTGATCTTAACAAATAACAAGGCTCAATCCCACTTTCTTGGTTCATGGGTTTACACAATTAAAATGCCACTTTCTTCACTTTCTTGGTTCATGGGTTTACACAATTAAAATGGGGCGCTTGATCTTAACAAATAACAAGGCTCAATCCCACTTTCTTGGTTCATGAGTTTACACAATTAAAATGCCACTTTCTTCCCACTTTCTTGGTTCATGAGTTTACACAATTAAAATGCCACTTTCTTCACTTTCTTGGTTCATGGGTTTACACAATTATTTCTTGGTTCATGACTCTGTGAAGTATCAGTTCTCCACTGAGGCTGTGAAGTATCTGTTCTCCACTGAGGCTGTGAGAGTATTTTTCAGGACACCGGGTGCCACTAGACCACAAAGTCTTTAGCTCATTCCCTAGTTAAAAACGGGCATCATTTCATTTCAACTTATTGATAATCCGATTTTTAAGTTTGGAATTTTGGATTTGTGTTTTTAGATTTTTGTTTTGATTTTTTTTTTGTTCATATTAGTGTTTTGGATGTCATTATATTATGACCAATTGCCTTAATTTTTAGCAAGAGTTTATAATTATTTTCTGTTATTAATACGGTAAGAAACTTAGTTTGATTTTTTTTTTAAAAAAAAAAGTTTAAAATAAACTCAAATGGAGCAAGAGCGGCGGCTTCTCAGTCTGGTCCTTGTATCTGATTTTATACTTTTCTCGATTGTATTTAGCATTTACTTATAAGTGATTAATATATATTGTCGTTTTGATTGTCAAGAAAAAAAGTTAGGATGTATTAGTTTTTAGTTAATTTTTCTAATTTTATTCTTATTAATTTATTAAAAGAATATATATTGTACTCATAACCACGTGTCCACATTCACAAAATATCTACTCTGTCTATATACGCAAGCTACATGTAGGAATCAGAATCAAAATGCTGATCTTATGTCCTATTCATGCATGCTAGAAAAGTAGAAATCGATCAGATCATGCCAATTCTTAATAAATGCGGTATGTACATGCTACCTATATATGTAGAAAAAATGGAAAAAATTCCAAGTAGCAATAAATATCCTTGTTTTCTGTCACGCTTAATATCTATGATTCTTGTTTTATACAACAAAAATAATCTTACATAAATCACAGTAAAATCAAATCAACTTGGTTTATATTGAATAGACAAATAATCTCATTCAACAAAAATTCAAAAGAGTGCAATTCCAACTAATCCAAGCAAAGAATCTTATCCTTTCTACAATCGTTTCGGTTCTAAATGTAAGGACCCTTAATACTAGAATTTCACTTGTTGGTCTTTTTGTGGGCAAAAAACCATCTAAACAAAACAACACGTTTATTTCAAAAATTAAAAAAATTCAAATCTTATTATTACTCCAATAAAGCTATTATATATTATTAGACGTATCCTCTGTGATGTCAATATGAGGTTTATTGTTTGTTTTAATTAAAAAGGTCGCGAGGTTTGCCAGTAGGACACTTGAGTTGACAGATGAATAGTTTTGCCAGCATGACAATTGATGAGTTGACAGATGAATAGTATACATGCATGTTTAATTCCCAAAATATCTACTTTCACGAAATGAAGGTGGCATTTTTAGAGCAATTTCAATAGTTGAATTTTTTTTTATCAATTTTTTATGGACTTCAGCATTCACATTTTTATCTGTCATCTCACTCAATTTCAAAAATTCTTCTCTCCATTAGAGCATCCTCATCAGTTTAGTTTTTTCACAACATTTTAGAAAGCCATGTAAGAAAGAAAAAAAAAACGAAAGAGAAAAAGAAAAGTAAAAAAAAAAAAAGATTTTGACATTAAAAAAAAAAAAAGGATAGTAGCCTAAAATGTCAGAGTGGCCACTAGCTTGTGGCTACTTTGATGCGCCCCATCCGGCGCGTGGGAAACACGCGCCTGCTGGAGCACACAGTGCACTCCAAACACGCGAGATGTTTTTTTTTTCTTCTTCTTCTTCTCCGGCAAAAATCATGTATTTGCAAGGGAAAAAAACCCTTGAAAAGCCCGTCTTCACATCTATTATAAAATCATGAAATCGGTTTTTTTTTTCTCTAAAAAAACCAACAAAAACCACAAATGTGGATGCCCTTAGAGCATCTCCAATAACATTGTTATTTATTTATTTATTTGGATTTTTGAGGTGCCAACTAGGAGAAAGAGAGGGGGGAGAATTGAAAGAAAAGAAGAAAACGAGGAAAAAAAGTATAAAAATGCTGATCTGATGCAAAAAGAAATAAAAATAATTGGCTATATGCGCAAAACGCACATAGCTACGGTTGTCCTCTAGTTTTTTCTCTCTCCTGACGGCCCCACAACAAAAATCATTCTTGTAGGGCATACCCAATTTTCTCTCTCTTACCTCCTCTTTCCTCCACCTAGCATTGTACTCCACAAAAAACTAAGAAAAACTATCGATGGGGATGCCCTATAGTTTTAGTTTTTTTTTTTTTCAAATTTTTTTGTAGGCCCCCCAATTTCCAAAAATCATAGTATAATTATTTCTTTATTTAATATCATTTTAAAAATTATAATTATAATTATAATTATTACTATTTATATTTAAATTAAATATGTTACAATTAAATTAAATTTATAATTATAAAATTTTAATTCAAATAATGTGGTATCAAAATTATATACTACATTTAAATTACATAAATTAAAAGTAATTTAACAACAAAATTAAATTAATTTTTTAACCAAATAAAAAAAGAAAAGGCAAACATCAATTGGCGGCCACTCTGAAGCACCTCAGCAGTCCCACTGGGACGACCATGCACTGTAAGCACACATTACCTCCATTTGCAGGAAACCATTTTGCTCAAAATCCCCATCTATCTCCAATTAGTTAAAAACCAACACATCATCAGTTTTTGCTATTCTAATAACCAAGAACCCCTATTGGGGATGCACTTAGTTCTTTAATTGTGCCATAATGTTAAATTGAATCTTTTAATTATAAGGTTACACAATTTAGTCCTTGAATTGTTTGTGTAGTTGCGATTTTAGTCTCTCACCTTAGGTATTTGTTAAAATCTAATTTTAATGTAATAAGGAAAAAAATTAGAAATTCATTTGTTTCACCCAAAACACAAGTTAGATAAGTTATAAGTATATAATTGAATATAAAATTAAATATGCTATAAATATTTGAGCTATACAAAAGTTTCGAAGGAAAATATTATAGTACTAAAAAACTAGATTCTCCCATACTGAAAAAGTTAGGGTGGTAATTGCACAAGGCACTCTACTCTCATCATTCCAAATGGTATCCATACATAGATTCACCTTCCTTCCCCCTTCCTTTTTCATTTCGTAGATTCTCTTACCTTTAAGAATTTCAATGCATAATTTTTCAACTAATCTGGCCATAACCACTCTGACAACTCCCAATTTAATTCGATCATCCAATCTGCCTTTTCTCATACAAAACAACAATGGAGAAATGTCACCGACCTCTCGTGTAGTAGACACTAAGAATGTTTGTACTGCTTACAGAAACTTCTTGTCTACTTTAAATATTGTGCATCTTGTTCTTGTGTGGATTCCGGTGTTTAAATTCTTGAACTGGCTCCAAATTGCCCCCTTGTTGTGTTGATCGAGTTCGAGTATTATATATGAGGTTTTTGATGGTTGGATCAAAATCCGGCCATGAAACGATGTGAAGTCATTAGCTAGTAGCCGAAAATGTTAGAGAAGACATAATACCCGATGTTGAGATTTTGGTGGACAATGATGAACTTCGGAACGTAAGACACTGGAAGAGTTTTCGACATGATGTAAAAATGGTTGAAGTTGGCTCATTTTCTCCATAATGTCTAGCTTCTTAACTGCACCAATTTGAGTCATGGTATTTGAATATAATTTATTGTAGTTGAAGTTTTAACCATTTCTTTAATATAAATGTAATATATATTAATTAATTTTCTTCTTTGTCTTCTATGTAATTTCATGTAAATGAATTTTTCATATTTGTTTTAACATCAACTACGTTATGTTGCATATACTTGATGTTAGGGACGAAAATGGCCACTATACTAATAATGGAGGGGCTAAATAGAATCGTCATTATAATTAATGAATCAAGTTTACAATTATAGCACAACTAAGAGACTAAAAATACCATTCTTTCTTTCTTCCCAAAAATACCATTCTTCTAATATACTATTAGCTATCACTTATATATCTACTAATTGTCAAATATCTCCTTATATTAACTTTCACCATACCGATAGGAAATCTAATATTGTTTGAATTATCTAATTGAATCCTGATCACATGAGTTAATTGCTTTCAGATGCGTTATATCGCATTTTATTTCCAATCACTGTTGAATTAATTGCCTTTGTTGTCTTTATATATCTTTTAAGCGTAAAATAAATAAAAAAAAACAAAAACAAAAACAAAACAAAGAACACAAAAACAAAAAACAAGTCAAATCAAATCTTTTTTGAAGATTTGTAAAATTGGTAAGACCTTTCTCCTCTAATATAAGGTTTATGAGTCACAAATTTAGGTTAAATATTTGATCATTTTTGCATATGAATTATTGTTAAAACTTATTTTCATTCAACGCATATGGATCAAAATTGAATGTAAAAAATTAGGTCCAAGCATATGGGACTTTGACCCTAGCAACATAGTTAACAAAGGCTCTTTGATGGTTTAGCTTGTTGCTGATGAAAAATTGTGGTTAAGCTTAAAAGACCTAGCTAGCTAGATTGGTTACAATGTACAAGGCCATGACGTTAATGTCAAGTGCTTTTCTGGACTGTAAAAACATTACAATATTAAGATTCACACCATTCTTTCAACTTCCCAAATTTGTCTAATTGATTTTCTTATTTAATTCGAATCACAACGACCAATACACTAGTAGTGGTCTGGCTCACCATACAATCTGTGCTCTTTCCCACTTGAGTTTTCATGACATTTTCTTCAAACTATGAAAATTGAATAAATTTTTTTTGCCAGATTTTGGAAAAAATAAAAGGATAAAATGTATTTTGGAGATAGATTTTTGATAAAATAATGCATTTAAAAGATCATTTAAACATTTTTATCTATGTTTCAAGTTTTTTCTTTCTGATTTTTTTTTTGTTTAAAAAAAACTAAAAAGAAAAAATTATTTTATGACATCGACTTCCAATGTGGTAAGGGCGTAAGGTACGATGGAAGATAGCTAACTTTTGGTAGTAAAAACATACTCCTTCCGTCTCATTTGATGTGTCTGGTTTAATTAACGAGACTTGAATGAAGTTATTTTTAGTTAACTTTTTCTTAATATTAAGTTTAATATTAGTATACAAAATTAATATATTTAATTAGAAATTACAATAAAAAAATACTATTAAACATAAAAAATACTAAAGAAAATAAATAAGGAAGAAAGAGTTAGTTTGACTGATAAATAATAAGTATGACAGATAAAATGAGATGGAAGGTGTACATATTTTTGTCTGGTACGTTGTTTCAATTTCTACACATTTGTCAAATGTCAATGTTCTTGTTTCCACAAGTTCCTTTATTGTGGCAGAGACATCAGAACCTTATCTTTCACCATCCATGGAGACATAAATATACGCCAAATTAAATAATTTCCTGTCAGCTAGTGTGCCTTCCTATTCCAAGTATTTCCTGTCATACTATACACGACCCAACAATTATGGATATTTGCCTAGGGTTAATTTGAAAACACGTAACATATTTTAAAAATGATTTTTTTAAAAATCATATTTTAGAAAATATTTTCATCTTTTGGGATGAAAGTAAAATAAAAAATAATAATTTTTTTGCTTGCCTAAAAGTCAATTTTTTTCTCTGTTTGGTTCCTTTTTTAAAATATGAACATAAATCTATTAAAAATTATTTCTTATCAAATATTAATTATTTAACTACAATAATAATTAGTATTTATTAAAAGTAAAAATTTAAATTTATAATAAGTATTAAGATTAATAATAATTATAATAATAGATATAAATAAATAATTTTAACTTATAACTTATTAATTATTAGAGCTTCAGTGGGGGTGGCTCGTTGTGCTTTAACATGTTAAATAAAGTATAGATGAACATATATATATTACAATGTAATAGAGCAATCATTATTGTGTGGACTATACTATTAAATAGTGTACATTCAGTATAAAATAATGTAAGTTTAATATATTAAAAATGTACATTGTATTCAATGGATGTACATTATTTGTGTACTGTATATTCAATACGCAAATGATGTACATTTAACATATTAAAAATATATTTTTTGTTATGGTCCACACAGCACTATGTGGATCATGATCCACATAATAATTTGTCATAATCAAGTCAGGAGTACTCAAAAAAATTATTTTTGGGTGTGGGCTAGGTCGGGCCAAGTTTTTTATTTTATTTTATTTTTTATAAATATTTTTTGGTTTAGCTAGACCTGAATCATATTTAATTAGCATTGATAAATTAACTAAATAAATTGAAAAAAAAATTATTTTATTTTATGGACCTAGCCAAAATTTTAATGTTTGGTTCGACCTACACCAATCCATATTCGAATCATTTATTGACAAATGTAAAAGTCTAAACTAAAGAAAATGAAAAAAAAAATATTTTGGGATATGGGCTAAGGTGGGGCTAAGATTTGTATTGTTTGGGCTAGCTCGACCCAACCCATATAATAATCGGATTAGCCAAATCTGGGGCCCAGGTCCACCTTGCAAGGTGGACCTGGGTCTACATTGACATACACTATACTCTACATTTACACTTTGTAAACTCCACATTCACACATTACAGGATTATATGTTTAGTAATTATATTACCACTGTTATGCATTCACATATTCAAAACTCTATATTCACAGGTCTTATACTCCATATTCACAACTTGAGAACTCCACATTCACACATTACAGGACTACAAGTTGCTAGAACTTCTTAACTCTATTACAGATTCGCACATGCATAACTCTACATTCATGATTTCTATACTCCATATTCACAATTTGAAACCTCCACATTCACACATTTCTGGGCAACTCTACATTCACACAATCATAAGTCTACATTCACGATTTCTATACTCTACATTCACACTTTGAAACCTCTACATTTACACATTTTTGGACAACTCTATATTCAGCAATATGTTTACGAATTTAAAAAATTAAAAAAAAAAAAAAAGAAAAAGAAAGAGACAAAAACGACCTAGTTTTGGACCCAGGTCCACATCATAATTTGCCTCAGAGGATCTTTAAGGCTGAATAGGAGGAACGAGGAGAGTGGATACCTCAGTGTTAGCTTCGTTAGTGTTATGAATTTCATGATGGGCAGACTCTGTTGTGGCGTATTAACACATGATTTTTTATGCATAATACCCATCTTAGAGAAAAACTTTGCCATACTAAATTCTAGGCCATTGTCACTTTGTATTATTTTAATGAGCATGCCACATTGTTTTAAAATAAATTTAATTACTCATTAGGTGAAACCATGTGAATCTCGAATAGTGATTTACCAAAGTGTTCCGCTCCCAATGAATGAACTGGAAAAGGTCCTAAGATATTTGCATGTATTAACTCAAAACAAGTATTGGATGATGTAACACTTAAGGGAAAAGTGGTAAAGTGGAACGCTTATGCTTAGCTAGGTGACAAACTAAACATCACACACACATATAAAGTAGGCAAAGCAAACGATTACAACAAACTAATAAAAGGAAATTACAATAACACCCTCTTTAACAAGCCTTGCTCACCACCTTTAATTTCTCATCAGTTGGCCTTGGGTCTACTCCATCCTCCAACATAAGTTGTTTGTTTGGTGGAGGGAAGCAACTTAAGCAACATCAATCCACAACCTAGTATTTAGGTACAAAAAGGAAGCAATTGGCAAAGCCACAAATGTGGCAATCAGAATTGGCTGCCATGCCCTCCCATACACCAGAAAGAAGGCTGCGGTAAAAGCGAAGAGCATCCCGCATATGGACACACCCATTGCTGCAAATCCTACGAACAATCTTTTCAATGCCAAATGAAAATCATCATCCGTATTGCGCCAAATGAGGATGGATAAGAATGTGAGAATTGACACCATCGAGAAGATCATTGCCACAGCATCCGATATTGCGAAAATTGTAAAGCTTGCTCGTTTTATAAATATGGGAATACCTGTCTGGTCATCATTACCACCTGGTGCGGTGAAGGCCGCAGAAAACGCCACGGTGGCGATTAAGGTTGCCACAATCATGCATGAATCCGCTGTGCCTCTAATAGATTTTTCTGCGTTCATCTTTAATTTCATGTGCTCTTTCAAAAACAATTGCTTTGGGGTTTTGCCGTCCTTATTTCTCATGTGGCGAAATGATGACGGCACAATCTTCTCCACCCCCTGGACACCTCATCAAAATTACATATATTAAAGGATATGTGATATATATATATATATATATATATATATTAGAATTCAAGTGTGAATGCCTCTTAACGTGTGAACAGAACGGCCTCACTTATACAAATATAAACCACTCAGTGTTAAAAAATGCACCACACAAATATGCACCCTTAGGTACACATCACCAAAAAACACACTACTAACTATAAAATATACACCACAGTTTGGAAATGTACAATTAGAGGCAGTGGAGTTATGGTGCATTATTTTGGTTGTGTGGTGTGTTTTTTGGTGTTTTGTGTATTTTCATGTGGTGCGTTTTCTAACATTGAGTTGTGCATTTTATAATATTGAATGGTGTGAACCGCACTGTTAGACACTTGAGTTGTTCTCACCATAAACCATGAAATCTCTCTTTCATAGTGAAGGGCTGCTGTGGATAACCCAAGAGCTGATGATTCTTGCATAATGTTCTCCTCCTGTTGATAATCTTTTTTGTTGTTTTCTGGGACTACCTCCTTTTGGGTTGCTGTGGATATCCGAAGAGCTGATGATTCTTGAATAATGTTCTCATTCTCCTCCTGATCATCCGTTTTCTTGTTTTCTGAGACTTCCACCTTTTCCTCCTGCATGTATAGTATAATTAAGGAAGGAACCGGTATCAGCTAGCTGTAATTTATTAGAAGCTAGGAATTTAAATAGACTGGAGCAATGGATAACATAAAATTAATTAAAGGTAGCCATCAAGTATTATAATTCGAGTCACTCTCATGAGATCGTCTTAGGAATCATTAGTCATGAAACATGTATGGTCAATATCAAAATTAATACTTATATTAAAAAAATGTAAAAATGCATGTATTACTAATCAGCAATAAATTATTTTTTAATTATAAGCTAAAATGTATGTAATAGTACTAATGAAGAACACATGTAATACTTTATTACGGAGTACATTTTTTCTTCAATACACTGCTGGAAAATGCTGATTTTCCGACCTCCTTTTCGACCACTCAAAAATTTGGTCGCTAAAAGCGATTTTTTTTTATTTTCCCGTCGAAAAATTGTGTTGGTCGGAAAGTGGTCGAAAATTCCGACCAAAATAGTGGTCGGAAAATTTTCAGCCGTTTAAATTTTAAAATTAGTCTTTTTACCCGACCACCTTTGGCGGTCGGAATTTACTTATATATATATAATGCTATAGATACTTAGGAAAAAAGATAAAAAGATAGGTTCCCTAGTCCTAGTCAGACTCCATTGCCGCTGCACGCTGCTCAGACTCCGTCGCCGCTGCACGCTGCTCAGACTCCGTCGGCTTTCTTGTTGCAATATCCTCGCTGTTTGCTTGTTTTTCGTCGTCGTCGTCGTCATAGCTGTTTCTCATCGCCCGTGCCTTATCTGCTATAGGTTAGTTCTATTCCTAATTCCATTTTTCTCTAAATCTGAAACCCTAATCCTAAATCCCTATTTGCATTTATCAAGAGAATATCAGCATAAAAGGGGATTGAGGCTGCAGAAAATGGATTATCAACGGCGCAGAAGGGAATTGAAGCTGCTGATGAAGAGAGTGAAACGGCGGTGAGCTTCAGAGCATTAGCACAAGCTAGCGCTGGTGAGCTTCGGCGATGATCCTCTTATTCTTGGATTTCTCCTAAGCTGCAATCAATTTCTTAAAACCACAGGTACAATTCTCTTGAAACTCAAATGCACTTTGAATAGTTCATCTCTCTGCAGGTTAGATTAATATCTTTAGTGTTATACTTTATACTTTGGATTGAGAAATTGAGACTTGTCCTGTTACTCTATCCTAAGGATTCTGCATTGTTTTTTAGACAGTTTTCCTTGAGATTTTCTATGTTTCCTTGATCAATAAAAGGGAAATGGCTCAATTGGTGTCATTAGCATGTTATTTTCTTAGATATCGGCCTAGCTTGTGCACCAAATATTCCCCATTATGCAATAAGGAAATAAAGCAGTTGGTATAATGAAGGCGGGCTAGACCTTTGGATGTCTCCTTGGCCTCGCTACTGGTCTTTGTGTTGCCGCATTTAACCGCAGGGTTAGTTCAGAATTTTAATTTTAATTTTAATTTTTGAACTGTTTTTTCTGCTGAATTTAGATTATTGTTTGATTTAGTTGTGCTCAATTGTGAAAACATCATCTTTTCTGCTAGAGTTCTAGAAATTTGGTTGATTTAGAGCTGCTATTTTTCTTGAAAGTGTGTGTCTGTGTTTTTTTTTTAATAATCCAATTGGCTGATGTGTTTCTGGTTATAATTGTATTGTTTAAAAAAAAAAAAAAAAGAGAAGCTGTTCTATTGATATGCAAGAATTGCATTTTAAAGGTGGAAGTATTGAAACTTGACTTAAAATTTTACCTGATACACCTATATGGTGCAATGTAAAGTGAGGGAGAATTTGCAAACACTGAGATGCTGCTCCCCACTTGAACATGCACTTTAAGTTTTGGATTGCTTGTCAAATTGAAATCCAAGTATGCCTCAACATATGCAAGTAAGTTGGGAGATCTGAGAATTGTGCCAGAGATAATATCTGCTTTCTGAAATAAAATGAACAAAATCACAGTTTTACATACTATGGTTGTTTATTTAGTGTCTGCAAATTAATATGTAACATGTTTTGTAGTTATTTAACAGTGCATCCAAAATCATTTGTTCATTTGGTTATGTCACTTATGTGCTAGTGCTAATCATCCCCAATCAATTACTTGCTTCTTCATCCTTAAACTTTTTTCCGTTTGCTTTTTGCTATGATTTGTGGTCAGTTGAGTCCTAATTTAAAGGTACTCATGTATTTGATTGTAGATGATGGACAAACCCAAAGACAACACCTTCTTCAACTGCGCTGGCTGCTGGTTGTGCTGCAATACATAAACCATCTGAACTAGCTTCAATGTGGGTCTATATCCTCTTAATTTTATTGTTATCTAGTGTTGTCATACTATTTTGGTTTTTAACTTATAATAATATATTTGTCAATTTCAGTACATGTTTGGAGTTGGGTGAAGTGTGTAAAGAGGTTGGCCTTCCTCCTGGTGCCCTTAACATTCTAACAGGGTTGGGACAAGAAGCAGGTGCTCCTTTGGTGTCTCATCCTCATGTTGACAAGGTTGGCTGCTTTTGGATTTTCTCATTTCATTAGTGTATATTTATCGGCTGCTTTTGGATTTTCTCATTTCATTAGTGTATATTTATCATTGTTTCCATTGACTTGACATTTTATTATACCATGATTGTGGGGCTTAATTCTTTTAATCTTTTTGCAATAATGCATAGATTGCATTTACAGGCAGTAATGCCACATGGCTTAATGCATAGATTGCATTTACAGGCAGTAATGCCACATGGCTTAAAATCATGACTGCTGCAGCCCAGCTTGTCAATGTGTTGAAGTTTCATTTAGTATATGCTTATATGCTTTAAACACAGAATTTAAATTTATTTATATGCTTAGATGCTTTAAACACAAAATTTAAATTTCGGTAGCACCTGTACTTAGATGCTTAGATGCTTTAAAGAATTTATTTATATGCAACTAACACTGGTGAATAAAATCTACAAATATTGTTTGCAATTGTGATTGGCTTATGTAAAATTGTAAATTTAAATTTGGCAATTGCTGCTGCTGTTGAATGTGTTGAGTATTAATTCTTCTTAGGGGACAATGATATCAAGCAGGTGATTTAGGAATTCGAAAAGGGTATTTTAGAGGAACATTGTTGTAGGTCGGCTCTCTGATGGGCATTTGTAGTAAGGATTCTTTTCTATGGTTGAGAACCTTTGCACCCTTTCTATTCCCCCTACTGTTTTCACCTTCCTCCAGGGTATTTCTAATTTCTTTGTTTTCATAACAAAGAAATAACTACTTCTACAGACCTTATTGCAATGTAAGCCTTGTATACTGGTTCCCTGATTTAGGGTAATAAAGCTATTTACTGTTTTGATCTCTCAGTAATGTCATCCACCATTCAAACTTTTAGGCCTGTAGTCATTTAGCATGTGGTTGAATTGGCAGTGGTGGGCATAGTGTATTGCTTGTAGTCTGTGGATCTATTATGAAGCTATTTCTTGTTTTATTTTTTCAGGAAACTGTGACCAACTTGAAGCAAACACAACCTCAAGAGGCTATGATACACAGGAAATCCAACATTGGGTCATCAACTTCACATTCATCTTGCGAAGCTCGAATTAAGCAATTAGAGGAGCAAAATCAAGTGATGCAACAGCAGCAACAAGATATGCATGAGGAAAATCGGAGGATCCGTGATATTGTTCAGAAAATGGAAGCAACACTTGCCCACTTTAGTGCAAATCTTGGTAGTCTTGATCAAGATCCAAACAAAAATAGCTCCAATGATGATACACTAGCCCCCTCTAGTCAAGATTAGATAGCATATTATTTGAATGATTTGAAAATTTGTTTTGGATGGTGAAACATAGCTACAAACAATAGCTGTATTTTTTATTGTGAAGCAACTGCTACACTTTGGATTTAAATGATTCTAATGTTTGATTCCCTTCAATTGTTAATATTGTGGTGTTGAATTTAAAATTGTAGTGTTGAATTTAAAAATGTGGTGTTCAAATTTGTATTATTATAACAGGGTTTTTAGGATATTTGACAATCTTACATGCAGTATGATTATGTTAGTAAATACTACCGACCACCATGGTGGTCGGTAATTCAAATTTTAAATTTTCTTAGTGAATCATACCGACTACCGGTGGACGATGGTAATTCTGACCAATTGCCGACCACCAGTGGTAGGAAATAGTTCTCTTTATCCGACGATTTCCATCTATGTTTCCGACGTCCTAAAAAAAAATGTCGGTAATTCCGACCACCTTGACTAGTGGTCGGTAATACCGAGGGCTTTTTTCGAACTCATAAAGTGGTCGGTAAGTTGGTCGGAAACTGTATTTTCGACCGGAAATTGCCCTTTTCCGACCACTTTTTGGTGGTCGGAAAATGAATATTTCCAGCTGTGATAGTATTACATACACTTCCAAGTAACAAAAACTTTATTCCACGAATAAAGATTCGTGTGGAATTGTCTCACAAAAGTTTTTATCTTATATAAATAAATAACGAATAAATATTCGTGTGGAATTGTCTCACAGAAGTTTTTGTCTTCAAATGTCGCCTTGTCCAAGTGCACCAAATCACAAGGCCTTTGGCTGCCTTCTGACTAACTATTTTTTTTTTTTCCTGAGGCCCAAACTTACTACCTCCCATAAGAAGTGCAACTTGGTGTCACTAGAGCACAAGATCTTGACTCTTGAGTATTATTATTATTACTATTTCTGGATGAAATATTTACGTACCTCATCATCATCATAAATCCATAGGTAGTCATCGCAAAATGTGTTTTCAGCCTTTGCCGCTAAATGCAAAATGTTGTTGTAGTTTAGGTCAAGACAGAGAATCATGGAATATTTATAACCCTGTTTGTTGGATATATAATTCACCACATTTTGTTGTCGGTATAACACAGCAACATGGAGGATAGTATGCCCACATTTATTGCTCTCACAAAACAGTTCAGGCTTACTCTTAAGAACCATGTCTAGAAACTCAACATTCCCATGTTTTGCAGCATAGTGAAGTATATCATCTTGACGGGAAATTTCCTTTCTAAACTCATTATCAGTTAGATTACAATACTCTTTCCAAATAATGTCAAGTAACTCTCCAGCTTTTGTCTTTGCTAAACATTTTTCTTCTTCTTCAACTCGCGCTTTTGTCTTTGCTACACGTTCTTTTTCTTCTTCAACTCCCGCTTTTGTCTTTGCTACACATTCTTTTTCTTCTTCATCTCCATTGTGCACTATAAATATATAGTTAAAATTAAAAGAATAGTAGCTTTTATAAAAAAAAAAAAAGTATAGTAGCTAATTAAGCAAGTATAATTAATTAAATTCATTTGTTGTGGGTGGAGTCCAGTAAAGGCATAGTCTAGTACTGGTGGCTGGGGAATTGTTGACGGGAGGCCGGTAAAGAGTAAAGGCGAAGTCCAGCACCCAACTTTTGCAAAATGTGATGGTGGTCTATAAGAAAATAAATTACTCTGGAAGGGTTTGATGCCACTGGACTACAAGGTCATTGGCAAATTACTCATTTGTTACTAACTATAGTTTTTTTTTTCTTTATGTAAGTGGTAAGGGCTTGAACCGGCCTAACAATATTTTGTATATATAATGCATGTATTGATCGATCGAGCAGAGGCAACTAACATATAATAATAATAATAATAATAATAATAAAAAATGATAATGTAAAAATGTAGGTATATGTATAGGTGGTACGTTCTTACAGAAATCAGGCTTAGTGAAGAGTGCAGTAGTTGAGGCGGCAGCAAGAAATCTTGGCCAAATTCCTGCAGGAGCTATATGTGCTTGTTTGCGAACTAACAGATGCAAGAAGGATCGATTTCCTTTGAGTTTAGCTAAGGCTAATGCTTTGTTCTTCTCTAAGATCTTTAACGCCACGTCTGCATGTAATAATAATTATATAATTAATTATTATAACTCGATCTGTTTGGTCCATAAACTTGAAAAGCTAGTAACATAACTAATAAGTTAATTAATTAAAATTAAATAAAGAAGTAACTTAGCTAGCATATATATAATATACCTACCATGCATGTCGTTATAAATAGTGATTACGAGAAGCTTAATCAGTTCCTTGCGATCCAAGTAGTCGACCAAAGGTTTGACAGTGTAGAGGTAAGAAACCATTTTGTTATGTCGTAGCAAAGCCGCCTGATAGATAGGAGCAATCTTATTATTACTGTCCGCCCCAAGGCCACCAGCCCCGATACTTAGCAGATTTTGGTTCTTAACTAGCATACACTTGGCGTTTTCCACAACACCCGATGCAACTGCGTTATAGAATGCAGTACATCCATACTTATTTTGTACTTCCAATTCTTTTGTTGACAGCTTCTCCACTACCTTATTTACAAATAATAATGTGTTTCCTCCCAAGGCTGCAATGTGAAGAAGCGTGTCCTTTCTTTTTGTAATGCTATCACGAACGTCGTAACTCGGATTGTCACGTAGAATACGTTCCGCACTTGTCCAGTCGCCATTTATGGCAGCATTATATAGCCCGCGGAATATTTCATTCGAAACACCTTCAGCATCTATATATATATATATATATAGTTGGGTTTTATCGAGGCAAACCCCACTCCTCTTCCGAGTATGTGAGTAAACCCTCGCCCTGTGATCCTAGCCGGCAAAGAACCACAAGGAGGTTAACCAGCCTAGGTTGCCCATAGCTGACCGGCTCAAACCCGGGTGGCAGACGGTTTCAAACTCAGGACCTCACGGCCGCGAGCGTCTTGGTCTTGCCACTCAATCAAACCGGCCCTGTGTTGTTAATTAGTTGGTTCCTATGTATACCTAGCTAGCTACTTATTTGTATATCATACTAGATTATTATTGAGATAACGGCTTTGTTTGGTAGAGCTTATTTAGGAGCTTATAGCTTATTTTAAGCTACTAATCAGTTATAAGCTCTGTTTGGTAATGTTCTCAAAATAAGCTAGTAGCTTAAAATAAGAGCTTATTTTGAAACGCTACTTGAGATATCTTTTCAAAAATAAGCTAGTAGCTTTTTAACTTTTTTCCATCTTTATCCTTATTATTTTAAATAAATGACATCATTAAAACCCTTTTGACATTTTCTTTTCATTATGTTTGGTTGTAATTTTAGTTTGACATTTGTGTTTGAACATTAATTTTTGTATTAACTAACCTTATGAATTATAAACATTTTTTTACTTTATATATTTTCAAATATATGTTCTTATTTTATATTTTATTTAAATATATTGATTTCATTATTTTATATTTTAATATATAAACAAACCTATTTAAATTTAAATTAGTATGAAGATGTCCTATTTAATCTTTTTACATTTATCAGCTTATCAAAAACCTAATTTTACCAAACACT
The DNA here is from genome assembly GCF_003576645.1 of Ipomoea triloba. Lineage (NCBI taxonomy): Eukaryota > Viridiplantae > Streptophyta > Magnoliopsida > Solanales > Convolvulaceae > Ipomoea > Ipomoea triloba. The sequence goes on along the minus strand of NC_044923.1, from coordinate 6,356,517 downwards.
TTTAAGCATAACAGCTCTTCAGATTTCAGCTTCGAGTTTATAACTTTTCAGTTTTCAGCTACCTTTTCAGCTAGGTTTGCCAAACATAGCCAACAATAAAAATAATATATATTCCCAAGTAGCTAGCTACCTAGTTTTCAAGTAATTAATTGTGTGTTTAATTTGAATATATAATAATTAATTACATATATAGAAGGTGAGAAAATTGGTAGTAATTAATTACCTTTTTCAAGATCATTATGGAATCCAGCTTCATCATCATAATGACGACGTGGTGGAAACAAATCAGGAAAGTATTCTGGGTGGGGTCAAGTTTAAATGTCATTAGAAATATCAATGACAGAATATCAAATTTTAAACAGTCATAATAATGTTAAAATACAAAATATCAAAGTTTGAACCTTTGCGATAGACTTTTTAATATCAATTTTAGAATTTAACCAACCTACCTACTTAAATTATTAGTTATTTAAACATTAACATAAGTTCTGTATAACATTTAATGCTATATATATATATACCTGGAATTTCATATAAAACTAAGGAGCTCTGCCAGGGGTATACTACCCTCACATCCATGTTGCTGTAATCCTACATCATATTGAAAACGTAGAGTGTTGATTAATTAAAATCTTCTTCACCAATCCCCAACTATATCTAAAAACATAATAAGTGTTAATGAAGATATACCCTTGATTTATGTCTGTTTTTTCCGTTAAGTTTTTTTTTTTTTTTTTTTTTTTTTTTTTTTTTATTTTTTTTTTTTTTTTTTTTTTTTTTTTTTTTGTATTTTATGTTATAAAAGTTGTACTTTACAATATATTAGATAAACATACTCTTACTGTTATAACTTCCGTTATCTTTTCCACTATTGTTACCATGCACATGCATCCACTATATATTTTCTTATTTTTTTCAATAATAATAATATATACACATTATATATTATAGTTATATGTTAGTTATTTCCTAAAATATAAATATAAAATTTACAAAACTATTTTACATTATTATTATTATTATTATTTACAGTAATTTAAATATTTAAAATCTAAATAAATTTAAAATTTTAATATAAAATATTAAGGAATAAGGGCCAAATTGGCCACTGAACGTAACACGAAAGTGCAATCAGGCCACCGAACAAAAAAAAGTGCAATTACACCATTCAACAAGCCAAATATGTGCGATTTCACCTAGCAGCCGGTATCCAGCCCTCCCTCCCGGTTACCCTGTTGACGTGGAGGCCAGTTGACTTTTTTTTTTTTCCTCTCATACAACTTGTCTTTCAGAGTGTTCTTCTCCTCCTAGCCATGACACCTTTCTCCTCCCTTTCCCTTTCCCTTTCCCTCTCCTGTAATGTATATATCAAGCTTTCCATTTCTGCAACCTCCAAGCCAAAACTAGCTTTTGTGCAGAGAAAAATGGGGAAGGTAAAACTCTGAGCTCTATCCAAAAACTCCATCAACCATTTCAGCCAAGCCACCCCACTCATTAGAGCTCACCACCCACCATCCCAAACAAGGCCTAATAACTCCCTCATCATCATCTTCATCATTATCCTCCCATTCTTGCTCAGCATGCAAGCTTCAACTGCTCTCTGGTTCACCAACCATTCTATGCCTGCATAACCTGCAACTTCTCCCTCCATTCCGATTGCTTCAAACTGCATAAAGAGATCACTCACCCTTTCCATAGCCACCACGATTTCACTCTCCTCCCCCAAACCCCTTACCCCCTCGGCCTCGGATATCTACTATTTTGTACAATAATTCACCCCTTATTTTAGTTGTTTTAATGCTTATTTTCCTTATCCTAATGAAATTGAGAATTGTTTGTGTGTTATATTATCCCAAGAGTTGAATTATCCACAAGGAGTAGCAAAGGAAGAGTTTTGGAACATTATGGACAAGTTTTGGAAGTTGCCTCATGGGCCCAAGGCCCATCTATCTCCTATATATTCAGGAGTTCCCTCACAGAGTTCTGAACCCTAGTTTTTAGTTTATATTTTCCCCAACATAGTTTAGACTAGTTTTACATTAGATTATTTTATTTCAAGATTGGAATCAAAGATTGAAGATTGGATTTGTTCTTTATCAGTTAAGTTCTCTTATTCCTTTATTACTTTCTTGCAATGTTTATAGTTATTAATTATTGCTTTGCTTTGTTTACTCCCATCATGCGGGAGTAGTTCGTTTATGGGTTTGGATTATGGGTCCATTGTTAATCTTGATGTTCGATTTATGTTTAATTGCATAAAGGGATTGAATCTTTTACCTAGGGTTTATGTTGATTTGGGGATTTCTTTGCACTAGTTATTGGTTTGTGGCCACAATTAATTGCTAGTCTGGGAGAGGGATTCATTACAACGACAGTTGGATGGAGACCTCGAGCCTTACCAATTTCAACCTAATTTTCCTGCTATGAAAGTAGAGGTAATATTGGGGGCTTACAATGCTTAGGTGCTTAAGGTTATGATTGATGCATCACGGCAGTGGGGCAATCTTAGCCTAATTCTCTTATTGATTACGAAAGTAGCTGAGTAGAATTCTTTTGTGCATTGCCCATATATCCCTTGGTTAATTATTCTTTCCCTAATTCTGAGTTTGTTAGAACATCAAGGTTACAATCCCCTGATCTGGCCCATACTTTTATCATACGGTTTACACATTAATTAATTGTTTTATTCCACATCATTCAGTCTTTGTTACTTGGATTCTATAAATTCATATACTCTAGTGCCTGGTAATTCACACAGTTTCGTGCCATAACACCAATCCTCAACGGAACGACATTACACCCTTTTTACACTCATCATTTGTGCCCATCACATTTTGGCGTCGTTGCCGGGGATTGGTTTATTTGGTTTTGATTGTGTGATTATTTTCTTACTAGCATTAGAGTTAGTGAATTTTAGGAGATCAAGTTTTTATCAAAAAAAAAAACAAAAAAAAAAAATTAGACACAAATAAAAATTTTTTTTTTGCTAATGTGCCTGCAAGTCTATATCTTTTGATTTGATTGAAATTGAAAGGGATTCCCATGTTGAATCAAGGAGGATACTACGATTCTAAATCTTATGAGGGCAACCAATATGATGGATATGGAAATCCTTGTACAATTCAAGCCCCACCTCCTAATCATTACTATGATGTTCAATCCCAAAATTTTCATCCACCACCATTCCCCCCCCAAAACTCATACTCTCAATACACTCCAAACTACCAACATCCATACCCACAACCTTCACAAGATTTCAATCCATACTACCAAAATCCTTACCCACCACATCCTCAGGAATATCAACCTTTCCCTCAAGAGTTTGGTGCCAATATGAATCAAGAAGTTTTTCAAGGAGGTGCACCATCACTGTTCATGCCACAACCTCTTTGGTGTGCCATATGTGGAGGATCACATGAAGCCGAAAGATGCTACATCTTTGATCCTAACTTTCGATATCCAGGCCAAGTTCAAGTACCTGTACATCAAGAACCTCAAGAGTCATTCTATCAACAAACTCCACAAGCAAACCAACCTATTGATGAGATGATGAGGTCCATGATGTATAACATAATCATTCAAAGGAACATTCAAATAAACATGTTACAAGCTCAATTGGAAGATCTTAAGGCTCAAGGAAAAGGCTTGACAACTCAAGAACCCATTCAAGGTTTAATCCCACATGAAGATGTTATACATGAGTTGTTCACGCCAAGTGAAGGTGGTGATGCAAAGGAGATGGAGAATGAAGCTGATGAAGATGAGAAAGTTGATAAGTGCAAAAGATACCACTTTTATAAGGTTATTTGTGGATCATTAAGTGCATAATTCACGACCCTTATGAATGTTTTAGTCCTAATTTGCTTTAGAATGCTTATTATTGTCATTAGACGCCGTTCCACGCTTGGCTAATTTTTTTGTAGGGAAAAGATGTGCAAAAAGGGCAGGAAATAACAACATTTCAGATAAGTGAAGAACGAACCAAAGTTGGAGCAAAATTAGGCCAGGCTACAATGGACGCGCGGTGGACGCGCGTCCACCCATGCGTCCAGGCCTGCGTCCGAAATTATGCTTGTAGAAGTTTAGCAGCAGAACAGCAGTCTGCTGTGGACGCGCAGTGGACGCGCGCGTCCACCCGGGCGTCCATCAGAACGCTTGCAGAAGTTGAAGTTTGGACGCATTTATCGCAGTGGACGCGCCCGTGGACGCGCGTCCACCATGGTGTCCATCGCGAAGTTGGGCGGTTTTCGCAATGTTTAAAAGGGGAATTGAGCTAATTTTTCAGGGGATCTCTCCATTCATCCACCATTCCACGCCCTAGACTTTCTCTCTCTAGGATTAGCCTAGAGAGATCTCTCCCAATTCACTCCACATTGCAATTCTTAGGTTAGATTAGAATTAGAGAAGAATTCCATTGTTGCAAGATTGTGATCTACATTCAAGTTCAAGATTAAAGTTCAATTTCAAGTTCAAGTTCAAATTCAAAGTTCAATTCTTAGCTAAGTCTTCCTTTTAATTTCTTGTCATTACTTTTACCTTTTGCTATTTCAATTCCAAGTATGATTAGATAGATCTTTGTGGATTTGGATTGAGCAATGTTGTATGGATATTCTTGAGCTTTGAATTGATCAATTAGGTTTTGCAATTGCTTGATTATGAGTTTGATTGTGTGAATGGTGATCTTCTTTGACTCTTGTGTGGGAATGATCAACCTATATGAGAGATGTTTGGAGAGGGAGTCTCACTTACGAGAGCAAGGTTACTCCTTAGCCTAGCCTAGCACATTTCCCTCTCACCTTTGAGAAAAGGGAGAAGTGGAAGATAAGAGGCATATAACGTGTTTGTCGAAATGCCTCTCCTAGCCTAGTGATCACAAGGATGACATTACGGTCTAAGGAGTGAGTCCATTGACCACGAGAGTGGCAGTGGTGTTGGTGACCTTATCTCATCTTCGTAATCTAAGTGTTGCTAGCCTAATATCTTAGGAAATCAAGGATACCTATATGAGTTGCAAGATCCAAATCTTCCTTTCCAATTGTTTGTTTCCAACATTTTATTCCTTATTTTCATTATGGTTCATGCACCTTTCTTACTATGTTTGGGTTAGCTTTTAAACACTAAACACTCTTGTGCTTAATCCCCTTACCGCTTGAATTCCCTCCTTGCCATCCTTTAAGAACGATACTCAGAAATCTTTCCGTTTTACCACCTATTACTTTCCATCCACCGCGAAAACTACACCCTTCAAAAGTGAATGATGAAATTGAAATGGAGTCTTTGAATTAGGAAGAAAGTGTGGAGTTACAAGGGAATGGTGACAAAGAGCAACTTAAAGATAGTCCAAGTGAAGAAGTGCTCAAGAATGATATAGTTGATGAATTTGGTGGCACAAACGAGGTATGTCTTTCATTTGATGACACTCCCTTGGGTGAGAATTTTAGACTAACTTGGGAACCGGGAGGTGTCAATGTTTTTGAGTGTGGAGGCCCCCATTGGCCAATTTTCATGTCCAAGGATTCTTACTTCATCTTAATTCATAAAGAAGACCCAAGGGTCTCCCTACTTGCTCAAGGAAAGGAAAATCTAGGGGAAAATAAGAATGGATTTGGTGAAAGTGTGTGCTTGAATTTTGAGTTCATGGAGGAACAGTGTTGAGTTTTATGGTGGTGGACTTGTCGATAAAGGAATTTGTTGATGGCCACCATTTGAGGCACTATCTTGAAGAAAAATTTGCTAGGAAGGATGAGATGTTCTTTGTTCAATTCAATGATGGTTGATCTTGAGAGGTTGAGTCGAGCTAGCGACATTAAACTTAGCGCTTCATGGGAGGCACCCCATGTTATCCTTTACTTTCTTGCATTTTATGTTATTGCATTTATTTTATTTGCTTTAGTTAGATTTTAGATTTTAGTCTTTATTTGGTTTTCAAGAGGTTTGGCAAGGGAATATTTGAGTGAAAATTGATTTATTTTATTTCTAAGAGAGTGGGGAATGTTTGGAAATTGAGTGTTTATGATGTGTTTAGGTGTTGGAGTGCTTTGGGGATGTTTTGGATTGATCTACAGGTGAAAATAAGCATTTGGTGCGAAAAACGGACTTTTTGCATATAGAGAGCTCAGGGTCACGGCCAACATCACGGTCATGACCCCGCCCGTGACCTTTTCCGCAACATCCAGTACGTTTTTGCTTATAGAGAGCTTTGGGTCACGGCCAACATCACGGCCATGACCCAGCCCTTGACCCCAACAATAAAAAAAAAAAAAAATTTGCCATTTTTTCCCCACTTCCTTGTGTGCACTATTGTTGTCTTCCTCAGGTTCTAAAATTTTTTCTTCCATTTTTCTTCATTGCATCAAGACTTCAAGGTTCAATTTCTTAACTCTTTTAATTTCTCTCTATATTAGTTTTGAATTTGTGCTTCATTATTGATTTTATTCTTTGTATCCCCTCTATTGTGCTTAATTGTTTGTCCATCGAGGACGATGTCCACGCTTTAGTGTGTGGGGGGGGGGGGGGGTTTTTTNAAAGGGAGAAGTGGAAGATAAGAGGCATATAACGTGTTTGTCGAAATGCCTCTCCTAGCCTAGTGATCACAAGGATGACATTACGGTCTAAGGAGTGAGTCCATTGACCACGAGAGTGGCAGTGGTGTTGGTGACCTTATCTCATCTTCGTAATCTAAGTGTTGCTAGCCTAATATCTTAGGAAATCAAGGATACCTATATGAGTTGCAAGATCCAAATCTTCCTTTCCAATTGTTTGTTTCCAACATTTTATTCCTTATTTTCATTATGGTTCATGCACCTTTCTTACTATGTTTGGGTTAGCTTTTAAACACTAAACACTCTTGTGCTTAATCCCCTTACCGCTTGAATTCCCTCCTTGCCATCCTTTAAGAACGATACTCAGAAATCTTTCCGTTTTACCACCTATTACTTTCCATCCACCGCGAAAACTACACCCTTCAAAAGTGAATGATGAAATTGAAATGGAGTCTTTGAATTAGGAAGAAAGTGTGGAGTTACAAGGGAATGGTGACAAAGAGCAACTTAAAGATAGTCCAAGTGAAGAAGTGCTCAAGAATGATATAGTTGATGAATTTGGTGGCACAAACGAGGTATGTCTTTCATTTGATGACACTCCCTTGGGTGAGAATTTTAGACTAACTTGGGAACCGGGAGGTGTCAATGTTTTTGAGTGTGGAGGCCCCCATTGGCCAATTTTCATGTCCAAGGATTCTTACTTCATCTTAATTCATAAAGAAGACCCAAGGGTCTCCCTACTTGCTCAAGGAAAGGAAAATCTAGGGGAAAATAAGAATGGATTTGGTGAAAGTGTGTGCTTGAATTTTGAGTTCATGGAGGAACAGTGTTGAGTTTTATGGTGGTGGACTTGTCGATAAAGGAATTTGTTGATGGCCACCATTTGAGGCACTATCTTGAAGAAAAATTTGCTAGGAAGGATGAGATGTTCTTTGTTCAATTCAATGATGGTTGATCTTGAGAGGTTGAGTCGAGCTAGCGACATTAAACTTAGCGCTTCATGGGAGGCACCCCATGTTATCCTTTACTTTCTTGCATTTTATGTTATTGCATTTATTTTATTTGCTTTAGTTAGATTTTAGATTTTAGTCTTTATTTGGTTTTCAAGAGGTTTGGCAAGGGAATATTTGAGTGAAAATTGATTTATTTTATTTCTAAGAGAGTGGGGAATGTTTGGAAATTGAGTGTTTATGATGTGTTTAGGTGTTGGAGTGCTTTGGGGATGTTTTGGATTGATCTACAGGTGAAAATAAGCATTTGGTGCGAAAAACGGACTTTTTGCATATAGAGAGCTCAGGGTCACGGCCAACATCACGGTCATGACCCCGCCCGTGACCTTTTCCGCAACATCCAGTACGTTTTTGCTTATAGAGAGCTTTGGGTCACGGCCAACATCACGGCCATGACCCAGCCCTTGACCCCAACAATAAAAAAAAAAAAAAATTTGCCATTTTTTCCCCACTTCCTTGTGTGCACTATTGTTGTCTTCCTCAGGTTCTAAAATTTTTTCTTCCATTTTTCTTCATTGCATCAAGACTTCAAGGTTCAATTTCTTAACTCTTTTAATTTCTCTCTATATTAGTTTTGAATTTGTGCTTCATTATTGATTTTATTCTTTGTATCCCCTCTATTGTGCTTAATTGTTTGTCCATCGAGGACGATGTCCACGCTTTAGTGTGTGGGGGGGGGGGGGTGTTATTTCTGGTTTGAAAATAAAATTTTTGGATGAAGTTTGCTTGAAGGACTCAATTTGCAACTAAAGGTAATGTGCTTTCCTTGTGTTGTGGCTGTGACCGCTTTACTTCCTGCTGGTTTGTGGTTTGTTTGGTGGTACTTGTGCAGCCTAGCTTGTCAAGGATGATTCAAGGTTGAACTTTTATTTAATTCAGTCTCTTGTCAATAGCTGGGTTAACCTCTAACTTAATTCTTGATCCTGTGTGTTATGCATTGCTAGTGAAGGCTTATGTGGGATTCCGGTGATATTTGTCTTGTCATAACTTGTCTCAGTACTCTCATAGTGAAGTCTATAATTTGCATGCTTTGAAGTGATTTAGGCCATTGTTGTTAGCCCAAGCCTTTAAACCTACCCTGTGTTACAATTATTTTCCCTAGTTGTCCCCTTTGAGCCTTGTTTTTGTTTAATAAGTGCAAAAGCACTTAACCCAGTTCTTTGTATTGTTTTTCTTGTTTAACCCTATCATTTAACCCTTAGCCCATAGCCATATATTTTCTATTCACCCTTAGAGAGAATGTAGCATTTGTTCTTTAATTTAGAGGAGATTTCCCTTTTTTTGAGCTTATTTTTGATAGAGTTATTCCTGTTATCTTTGTTCTAGTGTGGGGGTGTGGTGAAGAAATTAATTGGTTGTTTGAATTGAAGGAAAGAAAGTGTTTGTTGGTTGAAAAGAAAGAAAAAAAAAAGAAAAAGAAAAAAAGAGAAAATTTGTTGTTAAAGAAAAGTTTGAAAAAGAAGGTTGAAAGTGAAGAAAATGTTTGAGAAAGGAAAGAAAAAATGGATGAATAAAAGTACAAGTCAGGTTGCTAGAATAATTGTCTTCACCCCCACTAGTTTAGAATACTCTTGTGTTTTCAATTATGTTTTGCTCTCTTGTTCATAGTTTCAATATCTCCTCTAGGTTTAGTTGTGAATAGGTGTGAAATTCTCTCTCTTTTGTTCATTTTTTCCATACCACTTCTTTGTTTAGCCACTCACCCTTAGCCCCATTACAAGCCAAATAAAGACCTATTTGATCTTAGCATGCAGTTTTAGAGTTGATCTATGTGAGTATGAAGGGCAAGTCTATGGGATTTCATTTTAAGCCAAGTCTTGCATAATCTCAACTGAGTACATGTGCATACATGGTTCTAATCTACCTAATTTCGGGTGCCCGGTTATTGGCCTGAGAGAGGAACTCACTTGTGATTCTGAGATGATTCTTGACGCAGGTTAGGTTGTATGAGTTGGTTGGTGGTATGTTTGGTTGTGCAGGGAGGAAGTGTGATTAGTTTCATTGCTTGGAAGGTGGATTGTCCTTGGTAATTGCTTGAGGACAAGCAAAAGTTCTAGTGTGGGGAAGTTGATATCTACTATTTTGTACAATAATTCACCCCTTATTTTAGTTGTTTTAATGCTTATTTTTCTTATCCTAATGAAATTGAGAATTGTTTGTGTGTTATATTATCCCAAGAGTTGAATTATCCACAAGGAGTAGCAAAGGAAGAGTTTTGGAACATTATGGACAAGTTTTGGAAGAAAAGGAAATTACCCAGGAAGAATAGGAAACAAGAATAAGAATTAGAAAAGAATTGGAAGTTGCCTCATGGGCCCAAGGCCCATCTATCTCCTATATATTCAGGAGTTCCCCTTACAGAGTTCTGAACCCTAGTTTTTAGTTTATATTTTCCCCAGCATAGTTTAGACTAGTTTTACATTAGATTATTTTATTTCAAGATTGGAATCAAAGATTGAAGATTGGATTTGTTCTTTATCAGTTAAGTTCTCTTATTCCTTTATTACTTTCTTGCAATGTTTATAGTTATTAATTATTGCTTTGCTTTGTTTACTCCCATCATGCGGGAGTAGTTCGTTTATGGGTTTGGATTATGGGTCCATTGTTAATCTTGATGTTCGATTTATGTTTAATTGCATAAAGGGATTGAATCTTTTACCTAGGGTTTATGTTGATTTGGGGATTTCTTTGCACTAGTTATTGGTTTGTGGCCACAATTAATTGCTAGTCTGGGAGAGGGATTCATTACAACGACAGTTGGATGGAGACCTCGAGCCTTACCAATTTCAACCTAATTTTCTTGCTATGAAAGTAGAGGTAATATTGGGGGCTTACAATGCTTAGGTGCTTAAGGTTATGATTGATGCATCACGACAGTGGGGCAATCTTAGCCTAATTCTCTTATTGATTATGAAAGTAGCTGAGTAGAATTCTTTTGTGCATTGCCCATATATCCCTTGGTTAATTATTCTTTCCCTAATTCTGAGTTTGTTAGAACATCAAGGTTATAATCCCCCTGATCTGGCCCATACTTTTATCATACAGTTTACACATTAATTAATTGTTTTATTCAACATCATTCAGTCTTTGTTACTTGGATTCTATAAATTCATATACTTTAGTCCCTGGTAATTCACACAGTTTCGTGCCACAACACCAATCTTCAGCGGAACGACATTACACCCTTTTTACACTCATCATTTGTGCCCATCAGCCTCTTCACCTGCGATGCCTGCGGGGAGGAAAGCAATGGGTTCTCTTACCATTGTAACCCTTGCGGCCTTGACCTCCATGTCCAGTGCGCGGTTCTGTCGCTTTCTGTGACTCACCGTTCTCATCACCATCCCCTTCAGATCATATTCCCCAGTGTTCATTCCCAGACAGAAGTGTTTTCATGTGATGTTTGTAAGAGTCTTGGGCAGGGTAAGTTCTGGAAGTATAGATGCCATTCTTGCCACTTTGATGCTCATTTGAACTGTACAAAGACGCTATTATCTCAAAGCTCTCATTAGGAATCATCTGGGCAGACTATTAATGCTTATGCCTATAGGATTTCTCCTCCTCATCAGGCTAACTTGGGGTTTATTAGGCTGCAAGTTCCTAATCTTTACGTACACTTCATATGTATATATCAAGCTTTCCATTTCTGCAACATCCATAGCCAAAACTAGCTTTTGTAGATGCGACTCAATTCTTGCAGGC
>NC_044923.1:6307763-6340263 GCF_003576645.1 Ipomoea triloba | reverse complement strand
ACCTTCCTTCCAGAGGATTGGGCTGTAGTTGACAAACTCCAAATATTGTCAACTAAGCATTGTTCTTCTTCAGTAAGTTTTTCACGAAGTGGAGTTTTGAACTGATTCCTTTCAGGAATAACAGCAAGTTCGTATCTGTCCACCTTAAAAGTTTTCTCCATAGTAAAGTCTAGAAAAGTTCTGCAAAACTTAAACAAGTTGTTAACATAATTTATGGAGGATCATAAAGTTTGTAATCTAAAATGTTTCTGGAAAGAATATCAGCAAGTCGATTATCTTTGCCTTTAGTATGTTCCCATTTAATATGGAAACCCCTAGTCAGCACAAATTCTCTGAATTTGAGCCATCTGTTTGCAGTAAGTTTCCTTTCGTTTTTAGTGTCTGCAAATTTTACTATGGACTCGCAATCTATCCTTATAGTAAAAAACTTTCTTGAAAGTATAAAAAGTGCAAATTTTTCTAGTACATAAATAATAGCAAGTAATTCATAATCCATAGAAGTTAAGTATCCTTTTTCTTTAAATACACCAGAAGTGTATCTGCAGAGTTTTTCAGTAGATTTTGGAGAATATTCAGTTGGTTTTTTAATAAGTATTCCTCCCCATCCATCTTTACTTCCATCAGTTTGTACAATTAAGTAATCTGAATCTAATGGCAATGTCATAGGTTCAAGTTGTTGGATTTTTTCTTTTATCTGTTGGACAATTTTAACGTCTTGATCATTTCTTTGTATAGCATTTTAGTGTATTATTTTTGAAAGAAGATCTTCAATTTCTTTCACAGTTTCTTTTGCCTGTATATAATAAAACAAGGTGATGTATATATATGTATTATATACATATATATGTGTATGTATATATGTATATACATATATGTATATGTATATGTGTATATGTATATGTATATGTATATATATACATATACATATACATATACACATATACATATACATATATGTATATACATATATACATACACATATATATGTATATAATACATATATATACATATACATATATATATACATATATCTATATATATATGTATGTATGTATGTATGTATATGTATATATGTATGTATGTATATGTATACATATGTGTATTATATACATATATGTGTATGTATATATGTATATAATACACATATATGTGTATTATATACATATATGTGTATGTATATATGTATATAATACACATATGTATACATATATGTGTATGTATATATGTATATAATACACATATGTATACATATACATACATACATATATACATATACATACATACATACATACATACATACATACATACATACATACATATATATATATATATATATATATATATATATATATATATATATATATATATATAAAGCTTGCTATTCTAGCAAGCTTTCTAAGCCATAATGGCAGCAAAAGCTGCCATAATTTTTTTAATTATTTTACTATTATATATATAATATAAGTTGAATGTGGGCCCATTTTTAAAAGTAAAGAAAACTTACAGGGATGTAGAACAAATAATAGACAATTTGTAAATTTGATGATGTGGAAGTGGATCCGTTGTAGAAAGTGAGAAAATTTTTGGGTTAAGGATAGCCTAAGCTACGGCAATTATGTAATGAATTAGTACCCGGGCCGGCCTGAGGGCTGGTAAGATGGGCACCCGTCCTGGGCCCAACGTTGTACTAAAAGTAGAAGTAAAGATGAATATTGTTATAAATAGTTATGATTGAGAATAAAAATAATGTCCTAACAATTTTTCTTATTAATATAAACTAGTATTTTCACCCATGCGATGCACGAAATGGTTTTGTTATAATATATTAAGAATATTTGGATCGATATATAATTATTTAAGTTATAACATCAAATATTATATAGTGCAATTGAAGATATGTTTTGGACCGATTATGTTTTCGAATGTTATCCTTGTTTGAATTCCAGCAAATAATTTTTTTAATGCGATACTGATAAGTCAATAAAATTTAGCTTATTTTCTTTTAAAAGTGTCATGATTATAATAAACTTACTAACGTTGTCAAATAGTAATTAAAGAGTTATGTAATTAAATTATAGCATATGAATTCATAAAATTTTTAATGTATATAATTGAGAAGAGTTAATTCCATCAGATCGAGGTCTATTGTTTTTGTGGCAATTTTAAATTTAGTCACAGACTATCTTTTTTGCCATTTAACATTCAGACTATTATTTTTTGGCCACTTTTAGTCCTTATCATGACTTTTCCTATTTTTAGTAAGGATATTTTTGTCGCTTCATATTTTTCTTTTATTATTTTCCTGATTTCAACCGGTTTAATTGATTTAGAGCTTTAAGTAACCTATAATTTTTAGTAACCATATTTTTCAACCGATTTTTAGTAAAGTCCTAAACTAATTAAACTGGTTGAAACCGAAAAAATAACAAAAAAAAAATGAAGTCACAAAAATGTCCTTACTAAAAATAGAAAAAGTTATGAGAAGGACAAAAAATGTATAAAAAATAATAGTCTAAGATGTTAAATAACAAAAACAATAGTCTAAGACTAAATTTAAAATTAGCACCAAAGACAATGGACTTCTAGTGAAATTAACTCTAATTGAGAACTCCGGATCCACCTTGCAAGGTGAACCCGGGTCCATGGCATAACAACTGACCCGCCGACCCACTAGATTATTTCTTTCGGTTCCGGGCCGTGGTTCCCCTTCATCAACTTAATTGCAAAGTGAGCATACATATAGCATATATTATGTAAAAATTCATACTTAAGTAACTATTATTAAATGTTAAATATTTGTTCGTTAAAAGACATGGATGATAATAAGCATGGGAATTAAGAAAAAAAAAAATGGTGATCAATCCTCGTCGAAATGAATGAGTGGAGATTGAGATAATTATATTACCCGATTCAACATCAGCGTGCTTAGAGGCCGTACGGATGATGAAAATTAAAGCGCAGAGTGTTGATGTCTTCTTCTTGTACCCAGCTATCCTCTTTTGCCAACAAAATCATCAAACAAGCCAAGAAAACTCTGCGAAGCAAGTATACTGTGGAGTGGAAGAAAGATGTGAAATTGCTGTGGAAGCTAGAACAATATATGCATATATAGGCTATGGATAAACACATCGTAGGGCCTTTCAAAAATAAAAAAAACTTTAGTAGGAGATAAATAAGATCCGATCTCAATCTTACATCCGTAAAAAGTTGATGGATCTGATCAGATAAAAAAAAAAACGCCTTAGCAGTTTCATAATTATCATCAACTCCAGTGTGCAAACTTTAACACTTAAATATGTAATTTTTAACAACTAAATATGCAAACCTGGTAAATTATATAAAATCAACGAAAAAAAACTAAATTTTAAATCAAACCGTAAATGTTAGAGTTCTAGTTTGCATAGTAAAGTTGGTGATAATTATGAAACTGCCACCACTTTTTTTTTTTTTTTTTAAATCTGATCTGGTGCGTTCAATTTTTCATTTTTTCCAGATGTAAAGACTTGTTCTCATATGATCGAATACCTATAGACAAGGTTGAAAAAAATTATATTGCTAGGCGCCCGATTATTATTATTATTATTATTATTATTATTATTATTATTATTATTATTATTGTTATTATTATTATTATTATTATTATTATTATTAAAAATATTTTAAGAGTTAATAATTGCTAAGTGTTTAATATTTTAAACCTTTACGCTTTAATAGTTAAATAGTTAATACTTAAATACTTAATAAGTTAATAGTTATTACTTTATTAAGTTATTAGTTATTATTTATTACTTATTGGTTACTCCGTATTAGTTTAATTTAGTTATTACTTACGAAGTATTAGACTACTAGAGTACGTATTAGTTAATACATTATAACGTTAATAGTTTAAATGTTTAATATTTAAAATTACTAAAATATTAAGTAATAAATGTCAACCTTAAAAAAAACGCTCAGCTTGACCGGCTAGGTGCCAAACCGTAGAAAAGGCCGATTCTGGCAAAAATCACCGCGGCTGGGTGAAACCTAGCGCAATCGGCGCCTAGGAGAGAAATATGAACTAATCACAACCTTACATCTGGAAAATTTGAACGCACCAGCTCAGATTTAAAAAAAAAAAATGGTGACAGTTTTGTAATAATTACCAACTTTACTATGCAAATGTGAACACTGAAGTCTGCAATTTTTAGACTTTTCTAGATTTGTACATTTAGTGTTAACGTTTTGCACATTTAGTGTTAACATTTTGCATATTTAGTATTAAAAGTTTGTACTTTCAAAAATGTAAAACTACATTCCAATTAGGGTTTCGATTTTAGAGTTTTATGACTGAGTAGTTTTATTTTATTTGGTCCAGTGTTCATTTTTTACAGCTTAAACTCTAACATTTACAGTTTGATTTAAAATTTAACTTTTTCGTTGATTTTATAGAATTTACCAAGTTTGAATATTTAGTTGTTAAAGATTGCATATTTAATGGTTAAAGTTTGCACATTGGAATTGATGATAATTACGAAACTGCCAACACATCTTTATTTATTTTATTTATTTTTTTAAATTGATCAGATCCATAAAAAATTTTTTACAGATGTAAGGTTGAGATTGGTTCTTATTTTTCTCCTAGGGAAGTGTTCTCATATGATCCATAGCCTTTATAAATAAATAAATAAATAAATAAATATATATATATATATATATATATATATATATATATATGAGTTCTGGTGCGAAAACTTGCTTAGATGCAAAGATGTGGTTAGATTTGAGTCGTTGATCAAATCTTGATCAACGACTCAAATCATAAAAATTAAAAAAAAAATCACGCGAATAACAACTAGTCTCAAACTTGTACTCAATTGTATACTCAATCTCGTACTAAATTCTATACTCAATCTTGTACTCTTTCTGGTGTTACTTTCTTTAACCCTTCCTTTAACAACTAACGCACCTTAAGCATACAAATCACGCACCTTAAGAAGGAAAACCACGCACCTAAAGCTTTAGACTAACACACTTAAGTTTTCACAACTGACGCACCTTAACCATACAAACCATGTTAGATCAAATATACAAACATAGAATTTGTAATAATCTAACCTTATTGCGGAAGCTAATAGGATCATGTACCTCCAGCCATAGTTGTCATATCCGTAGTATTGCTTGAGGAATATTAGAGTGTTTTGTCTACCACTTGGCTCCTGGGTAACTAGATGGTGTAGTCTGTGTCGCTGTACCAGGAGCAGTGGGAGGACCATTGCTTAAATAGCCTACGTGCCATCATTATAGGCTAAGTAACGGAAACCGTTACTTCTGTATCCACAACATAATGGCTATAAATGGCCTATTGATTTGCACCACTTAATAGTGACACTTAATGGAAAATGTTACATTCTCCCACTTGGTGCAAACTCAAAGAAACAAAAGAAACATGAACCATAGAGATAGTTCCTCTTAAAGTGAGTAGTATTCACTTATGATTGCAATGTAATTTGTTCTCTAAGTACCTTACACACTTATGATTGCAATGTAATTTGTTCTCTAAGTACCTTACATGGTATAAATTGCAATGTAATTTGTTCTCTAAGTACCTTACATGGTATAAAACTTAATGTAATTTGTTCTCTAAGTACCTTACATGGTATAAAACTTAATGAAATTTGTTCTCTAAGTACCTTACATGGTATAAAACTTAATGAATAAACCTTATGTTTATTCTTGATTTGTAATCAGTTATCAAAAACCAACTACTGCTACAATGGCTAAATTTGGCCTTACAAACTTACACCGCCTGATTTGTACAATATTAATGGAAAATGTTACAATTTTCCATTTGGTGCAAGCATTGGCACAACCTTCATTTAAAAAACAAAAAACATGAATCATAGTGGTATGTCCTCTTAAATTAAAGTGTGAGTAATACCAACGATGCATCACATGCATTTGATTTCAAACTCAGGTTCTTTATGCATAAACCCTACGTTTATTCTTGGTCCAATCTAGAGGATGTTTCTTAAATAAATATGCGCATAACCATATGAGAAACCATCTATATTACATAGGAGTGACAAAATGTATGTACGTACAATATATAGTCACATAATTAGTTCCATGTATCCTGTATGATCCTTAAAATTCTTATAAGCATGCCTTAAGTAAGGATTCGAAACTATTAGCAAAATGCTAATATTTTATCTGACCAACTCCTTATCTTTAATACTATCTACGATGACTAAGTTTTCGGAGTTAACACGTCTGTCACTCCATTTTCATTAACCTTAGCCAAAGACAGTAATTGAGTAGTCCATATTCCAATGGCTTTAAATGACAAAACAATAAGTCTAAGCCTACAATGGAACTTTAAACATACACCTTATAAATAATCTCCAAAATAAAAAGAAAGCCCAACTTTCATGCCATAGAGCAATAACAAGGATTTATTTATATAACTTTATGAAACAACACAAATGTTGTATCAATATAATTAAAAATCCTCAATATGAATCAATCTCATGAGCCTTTGCTTGCTTTATACCTCTCAACATTGAATTTATGAGTCTTTTCAAATCTTAATGACCCAGGATCAATTTGATGAGATGAAAAACTCCAATAAATGCTAAAGAATTCAACTCATGATAGTACACCATAAACTTCATGCCATTGTTAAAATAAAAAACTATTAGTGTTGTTACAACATTTTCATAAATATGTTGCACAACTTGTAGTTCAAACAATTTGAACTTATTTATAATTAACAAGGCAAGGTGTCTTATCCTTGAAGTGGAACAATCTTGAAATGGGATATCTTAATGATCAAATGACCACTCCCACTAGTCAAGCCATTACTCCCACTGATCAAGTCATTCTTAAGCATTATATAAATGATATACATACATACTAACGATCCTCATGTCCAACTAACTTTAANCACTTATGATTGCAATGTAATTTGTTCTCTAAGTACCTTACATGGTATAAAACTTAATGAATAAACCTTATGTTTATTCTTGATTTGTAATCAGTTATCAAAAACCAACTACTGCTACAATGGCTAAATTTGGCCTTACAAACTTACACCGCCTGATTTGTACAATATTAATGGAAAATGTTACAATTTTCCATTTGGTGCAAGCATTGGCACAACCTTCATTTAAAAAACAAAAAACATGAATCATAGTGGTATGTCCTCTTAAATTAAAGTGTGAGTAATACCAACGATGCATCACATGCATTTGATTTCAAACTCAGGTTCTTTATGCATAAACCCTACGTTTATTCTTGGTCCAATCTAGAGGATGTTTCTTAAATAAATATGCGCATAACCATATGAGAAACCATCTATATTACATAGGAGTGACAAAATGTATGTACGTACAATATATAGTCACATAATTAGTTCCATGTATCCTGTATGATCCTTAAAATTCTTATAAGCATGCCTTAAGTAAGGATTCGAAACTATTAGCAAAATGCTAATATTTTATCTGACCAACTCCTTATCTTTAATACTATCTACGATGACTAAGTTTTCGGAGTTAACACGTCTGTCACTCCATTTTCATTAACCTTAGCCAAAGACAGTAATTGAGTAGTCCATATTCCAATGGCTTTAAATGACAAAACAATAAGTCTAAGCCTACAATGGAACTTTAAACATACACCTTATAAATAATCTCCAAAATAAAAAGAAAGCCCAACTTTCATGCCATAGAGCAATAACAAGGATTTATTTATATAACTTTATGAAACAACACAAATGTTGTATCAATATAATTAAAAATCCTCAATATGAATCAATCTCATGAGCCTTTGCTTGCTTTATACCTCTCAACATTGAATTTATGAGTCTTTTCAAATCTTAATGACCCAGGATCAATTTGATGAGATGAAAAACTCCAATAAATGCTAAAGAATTCAACTCATGATAGTACACCATAAACTTCATGCCATTGTTAAAATAAAAAACTATTAGTGTTGTTACAACATTTTCATAAATATGTTGCACAACTTGTAGTTCAAACAATTTGAACTTATTTATAATTAACAAGGCAAGGTGTCTTATCCTTGAAGTGGAACAATCTTGAAATGGGATATCTTAATGATCAAATGACCACTCCCACTAGTCAAGCCATTACTCCCACTGATCAAGTCATTCTTAAGCATTATATAAATGATATACATACATACTAACGATCCTCATGTCCAACTAACTTTAACAAAGAATAAAATTCCCCACCATAGTTGGACATACCAAATATGTACATGTAACAGACACAATTTTCAACTATTTGAACAAATTAAATTGCTCTAGTTGAAATTTGGCTAGATATGTACACTTCCAATATAAGGATCCAAAAGTATATCATATCTAAAATTCATACAGAAAAGATCTATTGTGGTTGGGCTGAAAAACCAAGTAAGCCACATACAGTAACAATTTCAAGTTACTAAGTTTTGGAGATTAACAAAATACATGTGTTGCCAATACAACACATGCCTTATAGAATTATAACCAACCTTATGTTATAAATTCTAAAAAAAAAGAATGATATGATAAAATTTTATCTTGAGCATCAATTTAGCCAGAAGAATCTAATGACATAAAACTTGCATGTAGGCTAAAGTTTTATTCAATTAGACTCAACTGAGATTGGCAATCAAATAGAAGATTCTAGTGACATAAAACTTGCCTGTGGGCTAAAGTTTTATTCAATTAGACTCAACTAAAAATTTATGATAAAATTATTATCAAAATGATAGAAGAATCTAGTGACATAAAACTTGCCTGTGGGCTAAAGTTTTATTCAATTAGATTCATCTATAAGCTTATGATAAAACTATCAAATCATGTTCCTTTTCTCAAGCCCTGTGGGTAAATTAAGAAATATGATTTGATCTTTTATCCTGACTATTTACATAAGCTATGATAAAATCTACCGATATGAATTTATTATAGTTTATGTAATTAATCACAAAGTGATCAAAAATTTCAGTTATGAAATTGTATTGATCATTTGATATATGTACATTAAAGAATATTAATGTGCCAAGCTATTAATCTAATTTCTTTTTAATGCATAAAAAAATACACACAAAAGAAACCAAACTAATACCTCAAAAATAATATTCTTTGAATACGTACATATATCAAAACTTTACGATAGAAGATGTCAATTCTCAATTTATTTCATAACCATATAATAAATAAATTGACTTTCCTATCTATAATGATAAAAACTCACCAAAACTATATTCTGAGACATAATTGTCTGTGGGCTAAATTACGATCATATATAGTTTGGTGTTTTTACCCTAATTAATCATATGAATATAACAAAATTGCCTGTGGGCTAAAGTTTTATTCAATTAGACTCAACTAAAAATTTATGATAAAATTATTATCAAAATGATAGAAGAATCTAGTGACATAAAACTTGCCTGTGGGCTAAATTTCATTATATCATATAATT
The DNA here is from genome assembly GCF_003576645.1 of Ipomoea triloba. Classification (NCBI taxonomy): domain Eukaryota; kingdom Viridiplantae; phylum Streptophyta; class Magnoliopsida; order Solanales; family Convolvulaceae; genus Ipomoea; species Ipomoea triloba. The sequence continues at coordinate 6,330,799 of NC_044923.1, read as the reverse complement.
AATTACAACCAATACGTCTATGACTGTATGTGATCTTACAAAATTTTAATTAAATACTGTGGCTACTCTTTAATTAATCAAAATTATATGATCACTAGATAATTATCTTGATATTTTAGGCATCAACTTTAAAGCCTAAAAACAAATATGCAACAATGTGATAAACAATTCCAAGTATCCTCCCTGGTCATGTTTTCTCACACAAAAGGCATAATTGACGGATAATCTTTTAAATCTTAATAGTTCACCTTATGGAAAGACTTTTAATCTCAAGTGAACACCTTAAACGGTCTTAAGATGCTTAAACATAATGCACTACCGTATATAAGTCCACACATAAAGTTCAACTTAACAAGGAATTTTTAATTCCTAACATATGCAATTCTAAAGGCATATATAAAATCACATAACTAGAAAACATAATGTTATGCTAGTGAACAATTATGCATGAAATTCAATAAGCTCATAAATAAATTGTACACCATAATAGCAATTTAAAAGAGCTATAAAATTATTATTATTATTCAAATAATGACATAAATCCAAAACTTGAAGGATTATAAAATTTGAAAAATAACAATAATCTATAATAACTGTATACTTTTCACATTTGAAAAGTTTTAACTTGTATGCCCAATACAAAAAGACTCAATGCATATAGTAAACTTTACGAGAACTAGCCTTAAAATTGTAAATTCTAATCATATCAGAACCATATGATATGTTGACATTTACAAAATAAATTCTCACGAAACAAATTGCATAATTTAAATCATAATATTATGCACTTAATTTAATTATATGCATAAAACAAACTCATTAAAAATATGAATATAAAATCAAAATTCATACTCAATCAAAGTGGGCATCACAATCCAGAAACAATAATGATAACAATGTTACGACATATTGATTCCTCAGTTCAAAGATCGATTACCGTTATTACTGAAATAACACTTATGTAACAGTAATAACTAAACAATCAATTTCCTCAATCGTAACTCCTGATATTTGATAGTAATAACTATAAAATGTTACAAAATGTTATCATTATTGACACATATATTTTGGATCAAAAACCAGATTGTTTCAAAATTATGATTTCAAATCATACTATCAAAATCCAAAACTAATGATGATAGTAACGGTGCAAATCATTGATCCATCGATTCAAAAATCGATAATCGTTATTACTATAATAATTCTAACAATTATTACATAGTAGTAATAACGGAATAATCAATTACTTTAATCGTAACCGAACAACATTCAGTAATAATAATAATAATTATTATTATTATTATTATTAAATGTTACAAAATATCATCATTATTACTCTAAATTTTGGATAAGCAAATTCAAAGGAATTTGAAAATATGATTCTCAAAATCATAATCAAAATAATTATGGCAAGACTAAGAACAATATCCAATTGTCATAAACACACAAGCTTTTCCAAATTGCGATACAAAATCACACTCCATAATTAAAATATTATCAAATTATGACAAAAATTTCAATGAATAGTCATAATCATCACATAATATTATAATAATTAGGAGATTTGAAATGGAAAAAACAAATTGCTAGAACCGCAAGCCTTTAATATTTTTCGGGAAAAATTTTAAAACTTAATAAAATTAAAATCCGAAAAAGTTTAATGTTGAAAAATGTAAAAACTAATAATTTTCAACTTTTATTAACTGATATAAAGGCATAATTAAAAGCGGTTCTTGACTAAAACTTTATTGATGTTATTAACATAATAACAACAATTAGTCACAAAAAATAGCAATTTAACCTTTATTGCCAACAATATACTAATATGATAACAATTGGTCCTAAAAAGCTTGTTCAATTACCACTAATAGTATTATTCAATGGTGGAAATCATACTTTAATGACCCAGATAAGTCTCCAAATAGCTTGTTCAAATAGGTTTTGAAGCCCCAAGAAGACAAAAGTATGTCAAAAATTGAAGGGGAAACCAAACTAGCTACTTTATAGGGTCACAATGAATCCAAAAATGAATAATATTTCAAAAAGAATTTATAAGCTAATAATATGCTAAATACACCTTTAAAACATGCTTTTCTAAATGCATAAGTATAACTATAAAATAATTATAAATATGCAAAGCATGATAGGATTATGCATATTAATATATTATTAACCTATATATTCAAAATAAAATGCAATACTTCAAGCAATTTATTATACACCGCAATACCGCAATATTAAATTAAAATTCATAGAACAAATTATCATTTGTCTAAATATGAATAATAATTTAATGATTAATTAGGGTAAAAGCAAATGAACAATTAAGCTAGAAATAATCCAAATATGATGATGGAAAAATACTTAAGCAAGCCTAAGAACCAGAGAAGGCCCAAATATTATTATAAGTGAGCTCATTATTTAAAGCAAATCCATATGCTTTAAACAACCAAATAGGCCCAATTATAATAACATTTTTTTATAAGTAACTGGGCTGGCCGAAAAAGGGCCAAACCCAGCCCAACTTCATTATTCCATTACATCAGCTTCTTAATTATTCAACTGACCCAAAACCAAAAACCTAGCAACTCAATCTTTATTCAACCGCAGCCAGCATAAAGAAACAAAAACGAATGGGATTTACCGGACGTCATTGCCTCTCTCGGCCTGCCGCCGGCGTTTGCTCCACCGGGGAACCCAGTTCCGGCAACGCCGTCGCCAACCGCCAACACCCTCATGGTCGCTGCAACTCCAAGCACCGTCGCCGGCGTCGCCTAAGGAAGTAGAGATGAGACCACCATCGGTAGCCCAGCTTCGCCGTCGCCCGTCGCTGTCCTTTCTGGTCACAACGTCAGCGCCACCGCCGCCAAGCCGGATATCGAGACGACCGCCGTTGCAGCCGCCATCGCAGATCGAAGGATCTCATCGCAAACGCCATCGCCGATCGAAGGACCCGCCATCACCAGCGTCCAAAGCGTCGTCCACCGTTGCAGCTGCCATCGCCGACGTCCGCCGTTGCAGTCGACGTCCGCCATTGCAGTCGTCATCGCCGACGTCCGCCATTGCAGTCGTCATCGCCGCCGAGCGAAAGTCCCAGATCAGGAAAAAAGAGGTTTAGTTATTTGCTAAATTTTTTTTTTAATAGAATCCGCCGCCCTATGGCGGCCAAAGCGCCGGAAAAAAGGAAGTTTTCGCCGCCGAATGGCGGCCAAAGCCGCCGGAAAACAGAAAGACACCGGCGGCCAACGATTCATATATATAAATTATTTTCGATTTTTTTTAATAGACATATTCCAAAAGAATTTGGATACATACGAAATAAATTTATATATATGCATACATATTGTAAAAACAATATATATATATAAGGCAGAATAAGCTTATCTATATATCATGCATATACAGAAAATTACTTTAATTTTAGATGCATATACAGTGAAAAAACATGAAACAACCAACATCCACATGTATATATAAATATATATATATATATGCTTGTAAATTTCTATCTATACATATAGAACCTTATAGATATATAAATTGCATAATATATCAAACAACTAGGCAGAGATTAAAAATCTCTGATACCAAATGTTAGATCAAATATACAAACATAGAAGTTGTAATAATCTAACCTTATTGCGGAAGCTAATAGGATCATGTACCTCCGGCCATAGTTGTCATATCCGTAGTATTGCTTGAGGAATATTAGAGTGTTTTGTCTACCACTTGGCTCCTCGGTAACTAGATGGTGTAGTCTGTGTGCCATCATTATAGGCTAGCCTACGTGCCAACGGAAACCGTTACTTTTGTTTAATACCACAACATAATGGCTATAAATGGCCTATTGATTTGCACCACTTAATAGTGACACTTAATGGAAAATGTTACAAACCACGCACCTTGAGAAGGCAAACCACGCACCTTAAGAAGTAAAACAACGCACCTAAAACTTTAGACCGATGCCACCTTAAGTTTACACAAAATATGCACCTTAAGTTTACACAAAATACGCACCTTAAGTTATTAACTGAAGAACTGACGCACCTTACGCACAGAAAACACACACTTAAAGAAGGAACACGACGCACGTTAAGCACAAACCCTACGCACCTTTTTTTTTTTTTGAAAAAAACCCTACGCACCTTAAGTTTTACCATATGAAAAATGATGATCAAATTGTCACCACATTTTTTTAAACGTTGTTAATCTTGGACGTTGATTTTGGCAAGATCAATGACTCTCCTCTCATTGCACAATCACACCTGAGAAGATCAACCACATGCAAACATATATATATATATATAATTGGAAAAAGTGTCAAATAGATCGAACTTTTACATTTAGTGCAATTGAGCCATTGAACAAAAAAAAATGTGTAATTGGACCATTAAACACATAAAATTTGTGCAAATAACATTTATTACAGATTACTTTTTAAGTTTCTAGTAAAATATGATGTCATAATGTTAAATTATATATAACAATTATTTTAATTATTATTTTTAAACAATTTAACAGTTAAAAATTTGCAAATAACCATTAAACAATTTGTGCCGCCGTCCAATTAATTCAAATATCTACTGCTAGTGGGAAAAATTGCTCGCTTAGAGTGTCGTCATCCGCAATATATGGCCACCGAAAATTAATCCGTCGCAGACGAACGTCGAACCGGAATTTGCTGTTGACCACAGAACCTCAATCTTCTTTTGAAATTTAAAAAAAAATGTTTTTTTTTCTTTTAATTTTTAAAAATAATAATTAAAATAATTTTTATATATAATTTAAAATAGTGACATCATTCCAATTCCAATTCGATCATAATACCAAATATGTAAAATACTTTCACTAAAATTCATATCATTACCAAGTATTTGATTCGCATTTCGATTCCAATTCCCATGTACGAACCAAACACACCCTAAATCGTATCATGAAAGTTAAACATATTTACAAAACTACAATTTCATTTTCAATTAATATATAGATCTTATATGTCTACTATTTTTCAATCAATGCGTAGTTGTTATTCATTTTAATTTCTCACACACTTATGCGCTCAAGGAGGTGTGCACCGTACCCCTATGATATGTAATATTATTTTTTGGAAAACAATCCCCTTAAGCACCAATTATTTCCAAACGTAATTAACCAATCATTATATTATGGACCAGGGTTCATAATGCAATATGAACTCTGGTGTATATGTATGTGTCTTATGTTATGAATTTTTTGTTTTGTGTAATGAAATTATGTAATTTAAGAGTATAAATTCTGTACCTAAAATAAATTAATAATTGTATCTTATGTTATGATTTTCTATGTCTTGTTTTGTGAAATTCTTTGCTTATTAACACAAATGATATCCCAAAATCAAATTTAAAAAACAAATAAATATATTTAAAATGTGATGTGTCTTGTGTTTTGATGCTTAGGTCTCCCTTTCCCAATTCAATTATCATTGGACCCAGACCCATGACCCATCAATAATAATAATTAATAATAATAATAAATATTATTATTATTATTATTATTATTATTATTATTATTATATAATACATTTTTAATACATAACAAAAATATGTTAGCGACAAATTATGAATTAACAAAAGTAAATTAATCATAAGAACTTAGAATAATCTAATTTTTGGTCCTGTCTCATCATATCTATTCTCGTTAAAAGTGAAATAGTTATTCTAGTGGAGACCCGACAATATGCTATTCTCAAGGGGAGTAATTCATTTTTGAAAATAAAAAGACTTACCGACAAAATAGGTCCATTCTAAAAGATGTTATTTCATTTCAAATAGTGTTATAGATTTTTCTGTTTGAAAAGAATATATAGTGTTATAGATTATTTGTGACTTGATTTGAAGTGATGCAGCGAAAGTCGAGTTCCTTAACCAAAGCTCAAGGGTTCGATCCTTGGCTTTGGGTATGGAGCAGCCTTAAATCTCCAGGCTAGCTGTCCCACCCAATAGAGGTGTCTACAATCTAGTGAGGGGTTAGCCACTGTGTCCGACGGTGGAGACCCTGAATTACAAAAAGAAAAAAAAGCGAAAGTTGAGTTAGATGCTCTTGTCAGGCCAAAATATCTCATTTATTATGAGCAACCGTAAAGTAAAGAGAACAATTAGGATCCGTTTGGTTCGCGGAAAATATTTGAAGGAAAATGAGAGTGAAATTCGAACTAACCCTTGCATGAATATTTCAGAAAAAAAAAAAAAGGAATAAAGTTACAAAGGCAAAGCTAATAATGCACATTTAACCTATTATATGACATGACACTTGCACCAATTAAATTAATAATAGAGCACATGCATGCCTGTTAGAAAGAATTTGGGCTGACTCATTTGGGATGCAATCATGCAGCGCAATGACGATCATAAAATCCTTCCATTTTTTAATTTTAAATATTTTAAGTATTCATATTTGTAGTCTAATGGCACCCGACTGCGCTCCTATATAAAAGGGGTAGACTCTAACTTTACTGGAGGCGACATTGGTTCTTTGTGCTTCAGTAGTCATTATAATAGAGTCGGCCAAACTCAAAAAAAGTACCCATATCTTGGTTTTGTAAAAATTTATTAAATTACAACGTATTGTGTTTAATAACATTTTGACCAAAAACTAAAACATTTTTTAAAATAAAGCAAAATAATGTTAAAAACTAAAAGTGTGAATGCCATTATAGTTACAGAAATTTAAAATAAAATAAACTCATACAACAAATTTGGTTCTTGGAATAAATTTTAAAAGAATAGGAATCATATTTCATATATAGAGAAAAAAATTATATTCCATTGTTTGGTTTTTAAAAAGAATGAATTTTAAGTGACAGGATAATTGGGCAAAGTGTTGTATCCGACCCGATGCACTTGGTCCAATTGAAGTAATAATGATGATAGTCAAACAGTAATGGTCAAAGTCATACGTATTTATGGAGAATCAGACTTGCTCAGTATATTATTATTTATTAACTATATACTGTGAAAATCATCCAAAGATTGTGGAAGGATTGACAAATAGCGTAACATTTAAGCTAAAGGTCACTGGTTTAAAACTCAACAAGTTTAGAGGATGTCTAGGAGAGGACAACCGGGAGGATGACAAGAGAAGTAACCAATGGGTTGGTCAAAACACTCAGAATGAACAACAAGGTCTAGTTTTTGAATCCTTGTATGAGCAAATTATTTTAAGCAAAAATCAAATACTTGGAGCAAAAATACAAACAAAAATCAAATACTTGGAGACAAAAATTCTAAAATGAAAATTTAATTTTTGGTGACAAAAATTCAAACAAAAATTAAATTGTTGGAATGAAAATTTGAACCAAAATTAAATATAATTTGGTACAATAATTCGAAATTCAAAATTTATTTTTGGAGCAAAATTCGAATTAATCAGGAGGTGATTTTCTTGGAGCGACGGTGGATTTTTGAAGAAATAATTTATGCTCAAGCAAGAATCGCGGGAAGAAATTATTTGAGAAGATCAACTTGACATATCAGAAGAAGAAATTGCAAAGTCAAGTGTTCACACTTGAAAAGTCAAAATTGGTGGCTACAAAGATAAGGATATTCAATTCAAGATCTGGTGAAGATTTTTGGACGAATGAGTTTCTTCCAATTCAAAATGAGTAATGACAAAGGCAATTTTCAAATTGGTCTGACAAAGGCCATCAAGAAGCTACAGATCAAGTTGACAAATTATTTCAAGATTTGAATGGACGATCAAGATTGAAAGATCTACAACGGATAAATAGCTTTTTCATGCTATAAATACCCATGTAGACTTGAAGACAAGCACCTCACCCAACATCACTCTACCAAAGCCAACAAAAGCAAAATTCACGAATTCAAGAGTGATATAGTCAAGAAGTGCAAGTATTGAGCTTATTTGAAAAACTCAAGTCTGAGAGAGAAGAAAAATATTTTCTTTGTAAAACTCATATCTACTTTGTGTAGAGAAAGGGAGAGTAGCGAGTGAGACTTGTGAAAACCCTTGAATGTATCTTTGTGTGAGACACTCATTGTGTAGGAGCGTAACTTTGTGCGAGGCGCTCGGGAGTATAGCTTTGTGCGAAATACTTGGGAATTGAGTGTAGCTTTGGGCGAGACACTTGGTGAGAGTAAGTGTAGCTTTGTGCGAGACACTTGGTTGGTGTAGGAGCGTAGCTGGGTGCATGCGAGACGCTCAGGAGCGTAGCTTTGTGCGAGGCGCTCGGGATTGAGTGTAGCTTTGTGCGAGACACTCGGAGTTGTAGAAGTGTTGGGTTGACATTGTTCACTATTGTATCTGGGTGATTGAAGATAGTGAAATCCCTGCTTAAAGTGAAAGAACAAGAGTGGACTAGTAGGATTACACCACATCTGAACCACTATAAATCTCTCTCTCTTTACTTTACTTGCACCATATTTACTCTTGCATGAATATTTCGAACTAACCCATTTGCTGATTTGAATTCATTTTTTTGGGTTTCATACTTGTGCATGTGTATGCAAAATATTTTAACATATATATATATATATATATAAGTCTTACTAGCTAGCATAGTGCATGTACTGAACATTTCAATTTCTTAGACCCATTTACTATTCTTTACTATTCACTCTACTCTTCATTATTTTTAGTAAGGAATTCCTCTTGATTCATCCAAACCCATTTACTATTCATATTATTTCTCTAGCATTTAATCATCTGAGTTTGCTATTTCCTACGTCTGCATGTGAGCCATATTTTATGTACTCAATATTTGAGGTATTCTAAGCATATCTATCGTATTGTATGTGATATATCTCTTCATATATATTCAAATTTAATTATTGCATCTCTAAGTTGATTATTTGCTTTATGCTTGTTACCACGAGTTGAAATTACCAAAGTGTTATAATTTTTAAAATTGTTGAAAAGTCTATTCACCTCTAGGGGTGTTAGCGAACAGAGCTTTCGACAAACTACTCGTGTTCGGGCTCAGTAAGCGTTCGTTTATGTTCGTTTGTTAAGGTAAACGAACATTAACAAACAAAATTTAGAGCTCGGTTAATAAACGAACAGAGTCTGAACAGTGGTAAGCTCGTTTGCTAAGTGTTCGCGAACAAGCTCGTTTGTGTTCATTTAGTAATGTTCGTGAACAAACTCGTTTGTGTTCGTTTAGTAATGTTCGCGAACAAGCTCGTTTAATGTTCGTTTAATAATGTTCGCAAACATGTTTACAAACATATAAATTGTTCATGAACGAAGATTATTTATTGTTCACGAACAAATTGTGTTCATGAACATGTGTAGGTGTTTGGTTGTTAAATATTCACGAACGTGTTCATGAACGTAAATGAACATGTTTGTGAACACATGTTTGTTAACGTTTGCGAACACGTTCGTGAACGTGCTCGTTAACGTTAACGAACAAGTTCGTGAACGTGTTCACGAACGTTAACGAACACTAACAAACGCTTAACAAACGAACACGAATAGGATTTTCAAAAACCTTAACAAACGAACACTAACACGAACACCCCAAAATCCTTAACAAACGAACACGAACAACCTCCGTTCGTTTATGTTCGGTTCGTTAACAGCCCTATTCACCTCCCCGCCCCCTCCTTTAGACTTTTCCCATCCAATCGGGACCAACAAATGATATCAGAATGGTTGTCTATTTGAGTCAAATCTTGAGTGCTAGACAGATCTCTAAACTTCAAAATGAGAAGAGACTTAGCTCAAAATTTGTTATTTTCCTTAGATAAATTTGATGATTGGAAAATTCGCATGCAGACCCATTTGTCTGCTTTACATGATGAGATATGGGAAGTTATTTCTGATGGTCCAATTGAAATTCTAAAAGTCAACCCATCATCAAAACACACAAGCACTACACCATCTTACATCTCAAAACCAAAAGTCGAATGGAGTCCAGAAGATAGAATACGAAATAACTTGGATAATATTGCCAAGGATATTTTGTTCAAAGCTATCGATGATGCAGCGTTCCCAAAGGCCTGAAAATGCAAAACGGTGAAAGAAGTATGAGAAGTTCTCATCAAGATAGGTGAAGGAGATGAACAGGAGAATTACAATAAACTCACAATTGCATTAAAGAAATTCGAAGATTTCAAAATGCAAAGGGATTTTGTTAAGGGATTTCATTTAGATTGCTTGTCCTTGATTAGTTCCTTATTGTGGGTTTGAATTATGGGAGTAATTCCTTCCCTATTTTGAATACAATCATCCACATACACTTGTTTGAACCCAAATTAAATATCTACTTTAGATTGACATTATGTGATTAAACACGAATCCAGAAATCTCACTCTTACTTTATTGTTTTCGTCAACTTGTTTTCTTTATTCTCTTTGATTACTCTTACATTTGTAATCAATCAAACACACTTTATGTTAGGATTAGCTTCAATAGAATTGATTAGTAACTAGTGCTTGATAGCCCCGCTTTCATGTGGATCGATAACCCGATACTCTAGGTATTTGTTTGTCGTGTTGTGAGTCCGACCAATAACTTTAAAGGCAACGACACAAGAAATTCGTCTTGTCTGTAACGCGTATTGAGGATGGACAGGAACATGAACACCTAGGAACAAGATGAGATCTCCAATGTAGTTGGGTAATAAGAGAGGGGAGAGAGGAAATTACAAAATTGTCCATCCACTTAACAACTGCAGTTGGAAAGTCTCATAGAGAACCATGATTTGTTTGAATTAACATTCCGGTTTATTAACTGATGAACTTGAAATACAATTGAATTGAAGTCTAAAACAGAAATGTAGAAAGGAAAACATACATGACAATTCAGGATGGGAGTAGCTTTGAGGGCGGGTTAAGGTTTTTTAATTTGCTGCTTCGAGAAGCGAAGCAACTTAAGCAACATTGACCCAATAGCATCAATCCACAGCCTAGTATTTAGGAACAAGAAGGAAGCAATTGGCACAGCCGCAAATGAGGCAATGAGAATTGGCTGCCATGCCCAGTCATACACCAGAAAGAAGGCAGAGGTAAAAGCAAAGAGCATCCCGCATATGGACACACCCATTGCTGCGAATCCTAGGAACAATCTTTGCAATGCCACATGAAAATTATCGTCCCTGTTGCGCCAAATGAGGATGGATAAGAATGTGAGAATTGACAACATCGAGAAGATCATTGCCACAGCATCCGATATTGTGAAAACTGTAAAACTTGTCCGTTTTATAAATTTGGGTATGCCTGTCTTGTCATCATTACCACCTGGTGCAGTGAAGGCCGCAGAAAACGCCACGGTGGCGATTAAGGTTGCCACAATCATGCATGAATCTGCTGTGCCTCTAATGGATTTTTCTGCGTTTATCTTTAATTCCATGTGCTCTTTCAAAAACAATTGCTTTGGGGTTTTGCCCTCCATATTTCTCATGTAGTGATATGATGACGGCACAATCTTCTCCACACCCTGACACCTCAAAATTAAATGATAATTACCAAACTAGAATATATATATATATATATATATATATATATATATATATATATATATATAGAGGGACCAAATGAGCACAACTACCCAGGTGAGAACCAGGGCAAATCTAATATATATGTCCATCTAGATTCTAGAATAATCAAAAGTTAAAATTTATTAAAAAATGAAAAAAAAAACAGTGACATTTTTGTAATTATGATTGTACATTTAGATATTCTAGACCGTACATCGCAAATAACTGAGAGTATATTTAGAAACGGTTGAGAATAAGATAGTGACTTCTGTGCACTTACAACATTTCTAAATATACTATCAAATATTTCTAAATATACCATGGTAATTATAAAAAATTACATAAATAACACCATTTTCCCCCCTCTTTTTTTATTGATTTTGTCTTTAATCATCACAGACGGAGGGGTCATATTTGTCCCTAGTTCTCACTTGAGAGGTTCTTATGTAAACGCAATCCTCTCTCTCTATATATATATATATAGATAGATTTATATTCAAATGTGGTCGCATCTTCCCGTACGGTCGGTGCGGTATACACCACTATGTATACAAATATATACCACTCATCAATGTTAAAAATGCACTATAATGAAAATACACAAAAATACACCACACACCCAAAATAATGCACCATAACTCCCCTGCCCTTAATGGTGCATTTCTTAACACTGTGTGTGTATTTGCATACCTAGGGGTGTGTTTTTTGGTGATACGTACATAATGGTACATATTTGTGTTGTGCATTTTTTAACATTGAGTAGTATATATTTATATGCATAGTACGACCGTACTAACTGCATGTTAAGACGTGACCACACATGACTATATATATATATATATATATGAGATGCGATCATTATGGTTGTTACACTTGCTATTCCGATCCGTGAATGCAAATGCTATCATCAATCAAACAGCTATATATAAATGCATACTGCTTAAAGGAGGATATGGTTCAGTAGGTAGGTAAGTACGTTCTCACCATAAACCATGAAATCTCTCTTTCATATTGAAGGGCTGCTGTGGATAACCGAAGAGCTGATTCTGGCATAATCTTCTCCTCCTTATGTTTCTTGTTTTCTGGCACTGCGAATGCCTCCATTTCCTGTATGCATAATTAATAAGGGGTATTTGCTGTAATTTATCAGAAGCTAAGGAATTTAGGGTGTCTTTGGTTCGTACATGGGAAGGTATCAAATACTTGGTAAGGGTATCAAATACTTGGTAAGGGTAATGGGTTTTGGTGAAAGTATTTTGCATGTTTGGTGGTAGGGTGGAATGAGAATGATTATTAATAGTTGGGGAAGAAAGGAGGAAGGGAAATGAAACCCTTATTTAATAAGGGTATAAGTTTTTCAATTAGTAGGGTATTCCAAACCCATAGTGGTATTCTAAAACCTGTCAACTAAATAATAACAATCACTTTGATACCCATACTTATACCAAAACCTGTCAACCAAACACACCCTTAAATTGACTCAATGGATAACATATATAAAATGGCAAAAACTTGTGTAAGACCGTCTCACCGTGAGACGGATTGGGTCGGGTCGGATCAAGATACAACTGTAATACTTATACACACAAATGTTATACTTATATGCTCAAATATAATACTAATCAGGATTAAAATTTTTGTTACTTATAAGGGTAAATGTAATACTTTTAAGGGAAAATACAATACTTTTACATTTTGATTTAAAAGTATTACATTTTTCCTCAAAAGTATTATATTTTCCCTAATAAGTAAGGGGTACTTGTCAACATTACTTACTATGAAAAATGTATTACTTTTTCTCTTATAAGTAACAAAAATTGTATTCTTAATTAGTGTTATATTTGAGCATATAAGTATGACATTTGCACATATAAGTATGACATTTGCATGTTACTTTGAACCGACCGGACCCGTCTCACGAATAAGGATCCGTGAGACGGTCTCACACAAGTGTGACCCATATAGAATTAATTAAAAGCAAGCAAGCATTTTAAAACCTTAGCTCCGGTGTAACCCCAAACGGGATTAGGGATACACATTTCTAATGGAGTTCGAATCTCAATTCTCTTAATTTGAGCGGGTCAATTTGAACAACCCTTTACAAGCTAATGTCACAACTCACAAGCAAGGCTGGTTTACCCGTCCACACACTCAAGCAATACCTTTGTATGCGTTTCCCTCCGCTCAGCTCCATTACATTATTATATTATTTCTGGATCACCTACTATACGTACCTCATCAATCAATAGGTGGTCATCAGCTGCATCCTGAGACAATAATGTGTTTCCAGCCTTTGCGGCTAAATGCAAAACGTTGTTCCCGTTATCGTCAAGGAGGAGAGTCATGATATCTTTATAGCCTTGTTTATTGCATATATAACTCACAACATTCTGTTGTCGGTATAACACAGCAACATGGAGGATAGTCTGCCCGCTTTTATTGCGCTCACAAAACAGATCAGGCTTACTCTCAAGAATCATGTCTAGAAACTCAACATTCCCCTCTTTTGCAGCGTAGTGAAGTATCTCATATTCACGCGTAATTACTTCTCTAAACTCATAATCAGGTAGCTTATGATGCTCTTCCCAAATAATGTCAAGTAACTCTCCCGCTTGTGTATTTGCTAAACATTCTTCTTCAATTCCATTGTGCACTGTAATTTTTTTTTTTTTTTGAAGAGTAAATTGTGCACTGTAATTAAAATTTAAGTATGTAGTATAAATTCATATGTATATTGCATTTTTGAGACACCATTTAAATTAATTAAAGAGTTATTTCTGAATTTAATCCTCTAATCAACCACACACTTCTAATTTTAGTCATTGACTTTTAAATATACCAAATTTTGCCTTCGATATGTAAGTATTGAATCTTTTCCAATTTTATTTACCGTACCGTTAGTTTTTCCTGGTTTGAATCATTAACATTAAGGGTAAAATTGGAAATTCATGACTATTGCTCCAAATGTTTCTCCTTCACGGAAAATAAAGTCTTAATTTTCTTATTTTGACCCTGTTTGGAAACTTAGTTAGCTTGTCAATCAATTTTGGCTTATTTGACCCGCGTTAGTTGTTTGACTTGGTTAAGCAGTTAATATAAGTGTTTGATTAATTAGTTTTTTGTAGCAGCTCAATGCTCCAAAACACTAAAATTCAAAAAACTGCCCAAAACAATTTTTTCGATTAACTTTTGCCAAATATCTTTTTACAATCAGCTAATGCATGTTATCAACTAGTAAAACTCACTAACCCAATCAGCTAATAGCTATTTACCAAACACCCCCTTTAGCATCACAAATTTAGTCCTCAATATATACTAATAAAGGATTCAATATTTGAGGACTAAATTAGTAAATTTGATAATTTTAGGAGTTAATAACTAAAATTGAAAATACTTAATAGTGAGAGTACTAAATAAGAAATTAACTAACTCTTAATTAAAGTTAAGGAGGTTGAAGTGGTTTTGTTGGAAGAAAGTGTAATTATTAATTATGCCAAGGAACTTGTGATCCAGTGGCATCAAACCCTTCCCTTTATACGGGATGTGGTGAGTTCGAGCCTTAGTGGAGTCAATACTGACTCTTGTGCTTCAATAGGTTGAGAAAGTAGTTATGAACAGATACTGCATTCTAATAGAGTTAGTAGTATTAAAAAAAAAAATGTATAAGAGTCTAACAGAAACGCGTAGAGAAGAGTAGTGCAGAAGTTGAGCCAAGAAATCTTTGCCAAATTCCAGCTTCTTGTTTGTCACCACCGGTAGGTGCTATACGTTGTTTGCGAACTAACATATGCAAGAAGGATCGATTTCCGTTGACTTTAGCTAAGGCTAATGTTCTGTCCTCCGTTAAGATCTTTAATGCCACATCTGCAATTATATGTATAGTCTTTATTTTGGGTAGTGAAGCTCTAGAGCAGATGGATGGTTTTTTCTTTACTAGCTACTCCTAATAAGCAAAGCAAATTAAAAAGAGCATGTACGGGTCAACTCCAACCAAATTGGTCAGGGACTGTTGATTTAGTAATTATTATAAGGTTATAAATTTAACCATCAACAGAGCATTTTATTGGGCATTCTTACTTTGAATCTGTCAGCTTTAATAACCAATTTAGGTTGACCAACTAGAATCAAAATATTTTTTTTCGTCACTCAAACGAAAAAAAAAAAAAAAAGAAAGTGTAGAATGCATACCATGCATGTGGTTATAAATAGTAATTTTGAGAAGCTCAATGCGTTCATGGCGCTCCAAGTACTCCAAAGGTGTGACAGTGTGGAGGTAAGAAACCATATCCTTATGTCGTTGCAAAGCCGCCTGATGGATAGGGGTGATCTCACCGTACGACCGGATACGTGGTAGACTATCATTCTTTTCTATCATACACTTAGCGTTTTCCACTACTCCCGATACAACCGCGTTATAGAATGGAGTACATCCATAGTCATTTTGTACTTCCAAATCTTCACTTGACATTAGCATCTCCACTAGCTTCCTCACAAATAATGTGTTTCCTCCCAAGGCTGCAACGTGAAGAACCGTGTCCTTTCTTGTTGTAATGCTATCACGAGCGTAATTTGGTCTGTCAAGTAGAATACCTTCTGCAGTTTTCCAGTCCCCATTTATGGCAGCATGATACAGAGCTTTGCATTTTTCTGGAATAAAATAATTCTATTGTTAATTAGTAGATCGGAGATCCAAAATAATATTCATAAGTTTTCATGCGTTATATGTAATTGTTTGGAGTTATATATATATACAAATCTGCCCGTGCCTTCCCGTGCTGTAGGTGCCGTATACACCAGCATACAAATATACACCACTCAAGGTTAGAAAATGCACACCAATGAAAATACACAAAAAAAAAAAGACACAACACACCCAAAATAATGCACCATAATTCCCATGTCCCTTATTGTGCATTTTCGAACACTGTGTAGTGTATATTTACATACCTAGTGGTGTGTTTTTTGTAATGCAAACCTAATGGTGCATATTTGTTTTGTGCATTTTCTAACAGTGTATATTTATATACATAGTGGTGCAACCACACAGCCGCACGTGAACTCTAGTATATATATATATATATAGTATGTAATTATTTGGTAATTAATTACCTTTTCGAAGTTGAAGTTCATGATTAAGTAAATTACGATATAACTGATGAGAACGAGAATGTGGAAGAAGAGGGCCTGGGTTGTGAGAAGGAGAAGGAGGAGGAAGGACGAGAACGAGAGGGTTGGAAGGATGAGGATGAGGATGAGGAGGAGGAAGAGGAGGGGGAGGAGGAGGATTTTCAACATCCATGTTGAAAACGTAGACAAGGTGTTAATTGAAATCTTCTTCACCAATTCTCACTGCAATTGTATGTCGATCTTCGAAAACTTAACATCAAACTATATATGAAAGAGAGAAAACTATAAACGCCAACTATATATATAGTGAGCAACTGAGCAACTTGTACCATCTAAATTTATTTTATGCACAACTTGCACCACGTGCGTGATTAGATTTGATAGATGTGGGCATTCCAATTTTCTAATATCCATTATATTGCTACCTCACTTGTTGACTTATTGTAGGAATACCAATCAACCCAAAATTTACCACGCTAAACAATTTATATTGTTCACTACTCTAAATACAATGAAGTGATAACTTGCTGTGAGTGAGTGCTTTTTATTACTAAGAAAACTTGCTGTGAGTGCTTTTTATTATTTCTAAATAATAATAAGTGAAACTATTTTTATTACTAAGAAAACTTGCTGTGAGTGCTTTTTCATCTTTAAAGTCGTATTCGCCATAAACATATATTATTTACTAGTTTCTATAACTGAAACCTATTGTCAAACCAAAAAAAGGTCAAATAGTTCCATCTAACATCAATAACTGTTCAATTCACACCTGGATTAAAATAAGATCTAATTAGACATATTTCCCTTTAAAATTTTGTTCACTTATTAGCATTTTCTTCAGATTTTCCAAGTAATCTTTCCACAATGCTAACATGGGAATTTAAATAAACAAAAATTTGCATTTGGTTTCATTGTTGATGACCTTTAAACCCATTCAACCCTAGAGAAAACAAAAACCCAGTTATCAACACCAACACAACGGTGCTTCTTGATTTCGATCAAATCCATGAGACCTCGAGGAGGATCATGATGAATGCAAGTAGGTTTTGGGCAAACATAAGCTTTATTCTCCACATCCATGCATGATCTCTATCTCAGTTGTTAACTAACCTCAAATCATTAACTTTATTCAATTCCCTGGCCAAAATATTTCTAACAACCATTACTGTGTTTTGGTAGGATAAAAAATGTAGTAAGATAACTTTCTGCTCTCCAGACTTCTAGATCAATGTATGTATATATCTAGGTATGAAAATTAATTTCTAACAACCATTACTTTGTTTTTGTAGGATTAAACAAATTACAAATCCTTTAATTTCCAATTTCAAATGTATAGATCCAGGCATTATTGAAATTATTGCTTATTTATTTATTTTAAAAAAATATATGTTAATTGTTAGATCAGAGTCAACTTCAGTTTTAATAAATTGATCATAGTTGTCAGGATGAAGACAGCTAAGTTGGTTATTGGAGAATTATTACATATGAATTTCTTGACACTCTTGAAGTGTGGATAAGATGGCGATATTTTCAACATTTAGTATGGTGTGATCTCTCTCAGTATAACAAAAGGTTTCGATTTGAGTCTTGGAAATAATGCAATTACTTTAAACTCCGTGCCTAATGTTTGGTTCTTCACTTTTCCAAATCCATCAAATTCATGCTAAAAGGTTGAAAACGTCTCCACTTGCACTACAATTCACCCCACTATACTTTGGCTAAATTTGATCAAATTGAAAATTTTGAAAGAACTGAAGTGATCTTTTTTTTGAGTACAACTGAAGTGATCTAATGATAGTTAATAAGGATTAAAAGTGAAAATGTATGTAAGTATTTTTATAATCGTAATATGCATAACTGAAGTATGTGCTCCATCTCAACTAAAAGTTCACGCCCCCTCACGTGTGCGGGCCGATTGTTTTGATGGGCTCGAAGCATGACGTGGACCATAGTCTCTTTTTTTATCATGACTCTGATATCAAATTGAAGCATGTGCTCCATCTCAACTAAAAGCCTAAGCTAATAATTGGACTGCACATTTATATTTATATTATATTTATGCTCAACATGCATGAGATGGAAAATAAGTTAGAAAAGGTGTAGCTTTCCCGATGTGTCATTCTCTATGGGTGGTAAATGGAAATTATTAAACAATGTGCAGCTAAGCACAAGTGTATATGAGCCGTAGAAAGCTATGCGTCTCAAGACTTTAAAAGAGAGCATTATTAAAGTAATAATTAAGGAAAAGTAAAGTAACATACAAATGTAATCAAAGTGAATGGAGGAACTAGGATTAGATGATCCTTGATTAGATGCTGCAATCTGGTGGTAGCTCTTTTGTTTCTTTTGGAAGCTTCATCTGCCTTGGAAGCCAAGGTGTTAACTCTTGAATTTGCGCTTAGTTAGTGTGATTTTGCTGCTAAGCGTCCATCTTTAATTGAGGTTGACTAATCTCTTCTGGTCCACTTTGTCAAGTCTTGCATTGCCACAAGTCCCTTGGCTGGTCCGAAATGTTGTTTGTTGTATTCAAGGTTTATTGGTTTCGTGGTCATCATCTTTGTTTCATGTCTACCATTCTACCCTGAGGCACACTAGGTGGCCAATGCTCTAGCTGCTTTTAGAATGTGTTTGGTAATTCGGAAAATAACTTCCGAAAATCATTTTTCGAGATTTTAGTGTTCGGCAATCTCCAGAAAAATGTGGTTGACCACTGAAAATATTAAAATAAGGTCATTTTTCCGGAAAATGGTTTCGTGCCACAGAGAGGGACGGCGTTCAATCCGACGGACTGGTTTTTGAGCAGCAACCACCGCCGGAAACCATAGCAGCACTGCTCTGGTTGTTGTAATAAATATTATTAGTTTATATATTTTTATATTTTAAATAAAATAATAAAAATATATAATTATACATTTCTACTCATTTTCTGAAAAATGAACTAAACACCCAAAAACAATTTTTCAGAGTACATCCAAACATTGAAAATGAACTCATTTTCTGGAAAATAACTCATTTTCTAGAAAATATTTTTCAGGAATTATTTTCCGTACTTTCCAAACACACCCTTAGTTTAAGCTAGTCCTCGCTTTCTATGTTTTTTGATTTTGTCTTTACCGGTCTCTATGCAAGGAGTTTTTATGTACGATTTATGGGGATTCGCCAGTCTCTGTGCAAGGAGTAACTAACCACTCAATCATCATTCCATGGATCATGGTTCATACATTTGTATGAATCATAAATAAAAGGTACATATACAATTGATTGGGTTATTATTACTATAATAATAATAATAATTGGCCTATATATATATATATGTGTGTGTTTGTGGGAAATGCTGATTAAAGAGGAATAACTTAATTTTCAGAATATGAAATAGACATTTTCAAGATTGTTATGTGTTATGGAATTGTTATACCATAGACCAAGGTTCACATTACATTGTGCACACTGATCAAAATATTATGTGTTTGCAGTTAATATATATGTCTTCAATTAATAAATTATATGCTGCTTATAAATAAATTGAAGGCACCTAATATTTTTATTATAACACATAATATGTTAATTGCATATTATGTGACTACAATTAACTTATTATGTGTCGTAATTAACATATTATAAACTTTCAATTTATTTAAAGGCATATAATATGTTTACTGCTTTGAATCAAAATACACAATGCAAGATGAACCATGGTCCATGCCTCCTGTTATAACTCTGATTTGCAAACTAATCTGTTTTAAGTTTTTATCACAAATTCATGAGAAGAAAAAGTTATGTTCTTTTAAATATTTTACATTAATCAATCATTAGCGTATGAACTAAAATATTATTATAGGTTTTTCCCAAATTTTTTATTTCTTAAGTGACGAGAGACCACTACTCGAATGTGTGTACTAAATAAATCTCACCTTATGACTCTAGTTGGTAAATTAAAGGATCACAAAGAGAAATCAATTTAGGTTGCTCATAGCTGAGTAGCTCAAACCAAGAAATTTAATAAGCCACTTCTATTAAGGATCAAACTGATACGTAATCTTGTAATTATTAAGTCAATAGTCTAAGCCTAGAATTACCTCTCTCTGAATTATATTTGATTAGCTGGCATGAAGGTAAACCATCGATTTTCTAACAACCATTAGCATAAGCTTATTGTGGGATCAAGAGTACTAGGGTCAATATCTGCTCTCCAGACTCCTAGGTCAATGTATAAAAGTATTAAAATTTATTTCTAACAACCATTTACTATTTTATTATAGGATTAAAAAATTACAAATCGCTAGCTTTCCAATTTCCGGCCATCTCGTTATTAGGTTAATGTATACATGCAGACATTGAATTGTCCCCATTTTTTAAAGGTTGTAGTTGAAAAAGTTGAGCTCAATTAAATATCCTTAACCAAATCGATCGTGCTTTCCAGGATAAAGAAAAATATGCATGTGAGCTTATTAGAGTATCCTTAACCAAACTTGTAAAACAATTAGTAAGCATATTGTTAATATTATTCTGAATTTGGTGTTGCTCTGATCTATATATATTCTTATTCCCTATTTGTAATTAGTACATTTTTTACATACTTGTATCCCGTAATTAGTACATTTTTTACATACTTGAAATGAAATGAACTGGTTTATCATTGTCTTCGTCTTTATTGCTTGTCTGCTTCTTTTTTGTTGGTAGTATCTCATGTGCAATTGGGTTACTAGTGCTAGTTTCCAAAAAGAACCAATTTGATCTAATTAGTTTTGTTACAATAATGAATTAGATGCATTGAATCCATAAGCTGATTCCCTTACAAATATTTATAAAATTGACCTCGTCATTTTTAGCCATTGATCATCCTAGATTGATGGATCAAATTATTCCACGCTTATCACGATTATTATCCTATTCACATTTGATCGCACACACACACACACACACTAGTTTTTTACGCGCATTGCGCGAATGAGATAATGCCCAATGTTTATTTTTAAATAAGTACTTCAAAATATATCAATGCAAGATTATATAGGAGATTCATGTATATTTAATTGAATGTTGAATTTGTTTATTTAAATCAGTAATTCAAAGTATATGAATACAAGATAATATATGAAAGATTGATTATAATTGTCATTAAAATAAATGTTTGTAATTTTGTAAAAACGCTAGTCTAAATACTTAATTAGTGTAAAAATGATAGTATAAATAAATACGACTTTTGGTTTGAATTTCTCTAAATCTTTTAAATTCTCTTTTGAGTAGCATTGCCATTGTTTTCATCTTCGGTACTTGTTTTTTATTTATTTATTTTTGGTAATGTGTCATGTGCAATTGAGTTACTGGTGGTAATATAGAGGGCAGCGTCATGCAATGATATTATAGTGTAGGGAAGCTGTGGATTTGCCTGATTGTGTTTGTGTATTTGACTAGGATCTTAGTTGTACTTTGAACTCTTGATCTTACAAGCGCATATTGATATTTGGTAGTGGTAGTTTTTCCCACATGTTTCATATGTTGTGAAATGTGTGTCGTACATTCTCATGTGAAAGTATTGAACAAAATATTAATATTTATTATATTTTTCATGATTGAAAAAATCGCTAGGCGCTAGGGGAGCGCCTAGCGCCTAGGACGCCTAGGCGGGGAGTAACCGGCGCTTAGGCGCCAGTGTATTTTTTTATTTTATTTTTTATTTTTTGAAAATATGCTTAAGTATTTTCAATTTGTTTAAATATTAACCTAAAAAATATCTAGAGTTTGTACAACTTAAGCATCATATCAAAATAGATAATACAACCCTAACTCAAGTCCATAAACTAATTACTCATAATTAAATAGCATAATGAACACAAAAGCACAAGTAATAAACATAAATCTTGCAAAAGAAAAGAGATTAAAGGCAGGAGAACTTATGTATTGAAAATGGAAGAACAATCTTGAAATGATGGAATCCAAGCTTCAAATCCAAGATTACAAGCTTCAAAAGTGTTGTAAAACCTAAATCTAAGCCTAATCTAACCTAAAATATGAAAGGAAGTGAAAGAAACCAACTAGGGTTCGTCTAGGGGTCGAAATCATGTAAAATGAGTGAAAAACGAGCTTAAATAATGGCAGAGTACACATGGACGACCTTAGGGACGGGCGTACGCAAGGGGGTACGAACACTCTAGTGAGCACGGAAAAATGGCTTGAATTTGCGTACTCCTATAGGGACGGGCGTACGCATGGGGGTATGACTTCCCTAGATTTTCCTCAATCTTCATAGCTTCATATTTGGCCTCCATTTGACTCCGATGCCCACCAAAATGCATGAAAATACTCCTCTTTGCTTCCAATGCTTTCCAACTCATACTCTTTGCAAAATAATACAAATAAGCACTAATTCTCATAATGAAATTTGAAATGATCTATAAACAAAAAGACTTAGTGAGGGGGGGGGGGGGGGAGA